>NC_056746.1:1138658762-1138858762 GCF_019279795.1 Protopterus annectens
AGTTAAATGGCTTCTGACAAAGGCTAAAATGACTAAACAGCTTTAAACAAACCATGTACAATGTTAACCAATCTTCCAGTTTCCTTTTTTGACCAGAATAGGTAAGAGGAAAGTTTTTTTTCTTCTGGGTAGGTTTCCTACAAGTGTCCGGATGTATTGTCCTGGAGTTCAAGCCATAGGCCTGAACACTATAAGTGAGCCTTCAACATCCTAAGAGTTGAATACTTGACGCACTCTCAAATAAAAATGTTTACTTATCCCTTTCCTGGTAGGCTCCGCTTACAGTTCAGTCTGATGAAGGTTGACTATCCTGAGCCACAGCAGCCTCCATAAGGCATGTGCTAGAGGGCCCAAGAGAAACCGTGCACTATTGCAAATTCGACTTGACATAGTATACCACAGAACTGCAAGTGAGCAGGATTGCATGGTTAATGTCAAAACACCCCTCTCAATTTTATTTTTTAAACATGGAAAGGATCCATTAAAGAGGATGACAATGCTATGGTTGAACTTGCCAGATCCTGAAGACACATTCACCAAATAAATGTAAAGAGCTTGGCCTACTTCTAACAAACAAATTTTGGAGTAAATGAATGAATAGACAATAAGACAACTTGTTTAGTCTGAAAACAAAACTTCTAAATTTTGGCATGTCCAAACATTTCTCTTACAGTAGAAAGTATAGTTGTGTAAAATCTAAACATTAGAGGTTCTTCTTTTCTATATGCAGCTGTTTCCATAACATGAAGAAGTCTGCCTCTAGCTGACTCAGATGCCCGTCTATTTTACAAAAGTTAAGTGGTACTGCGAAGGTACGTGCAACAGCCCACATCACTCAGCGAATAGCCATAAATGGACGTCGGGTATAAAGCAGACATCAGTACGCACCTACCTCTGAAAGTACAGTTGTGAATACTTATCATAAATTTATATTGAGTGTATTCACTGTTGCAGTCATCACATTTGGGTTATCCCTGCCAGGGTAGCCCTCAGCCAGCCTGAATACCAAAGGCTTAGTATTTCTCCATCGGTTGCTGTCGCTTCAGGACTAACATCAGGTCGTCACTAGTATAAATTAAGGCAGCAGACGCCATTACATCAGTTCTTCTTTCCCAAACTGTCAGGAGCCCCCAAGTGGGAGTCAGGATATGGTGGAAGAAATCCACCAGTGGAAAGTAAATATCAAAAGTTCCTTGTAAGGACAGAGAGAAGAAAAAAGGGGATGGAAGGAGGGAAACCAGGACTGCAACAGTGAATACACTCTAACATCTACATTTATGGTAAGTGTACAAAATTATACCATGTTTTTCATGTTTCACTGTTGCAGTCATCACATTTGGGTTGATTCCCAAAACTGAGGAAAAGGGTGAAGACAGGCAAGACGACTAGGGGCCCTGCAAGACTGCAGTGGCAAAGCCTGCCCTGGATTTGGAGATGACAGGCAGGTGGCAATGCTTGGTGAAGGTGTGAACAGATCTTCATGTAGCTGGATATTCAGGATGTACCTGGTGGGGACTCTGAGGAAAGCTGCAGAGGTGGAGGCTGCTCTGTTAGAGAAAGTCCTGACCCCCTTAGCGGGAGGTTTTCCGTGTTGCTTGTAACAGAAATGGATGCAGTGTGCTATCCCATTTGGAAATGGTTTGTTGGGATATGGCTTTGCCCTCTGCCCCTGCAGCAAAGCTGACTAGCAACTGATCAGTCTTTCTGAATGCTTTAGTCCTGTCTAGATAGAATATGAGCTCTCTGTGCACATCTAGAGAGTGCAGGATCCTTTGCCCTTTGTTTTATGGGTTAGGGAAAAAGGTGGGCAAATGAATGGATTGGTTGAGAGCCACACCAGACACCACTTTGGGCATGAAGGATGGGTTACTCCTGAGGGACACCCTGTTAGCATGGAAGATGAAGGGCTCTACAGCCATGAGTGCTTGTAGATCGGATACACTTCCGGCTGAAGTGATGGCCAGAAGCAAAGCTGTCTTCCAGGACAGAAACTAACTCTGCTTAAGATGCTAGTTCAAAGGGGGGGAAGGGTGATCTTTTCCAACACAAAGTTTAGGTCCCAACCACGGGTAAGTGCTTTTCTGAGTGGCCTCGAGTTGCTAGCCCCTCTTAGGAACTGTTTGATGAGAAGGTGTGAGAAAAGCGGGTGCTAAGTGTTGAAATGAGCAGAGGCATGAATTGTAATAAAGAAAAAGGAGAGACCACTGTGTAGCAGGTCAGCTAGGTAATGAGGATGACAGGTAGGGAGGGCTGTGCCGTATCGGCTCCCTTAGCCTGAATCCAGGTGCAGAACCTTTTCCATTTGTCAGCATAAGACTTTCTAGTGCTAGAGCATCGAGCCTCACTTGTAACATCTAGAATCAGTTTACTGTGATTGGCAGCTTGATCAGTGGTCAGGGAATAAGCCAGGCTGCCAAACTGAGGGTCTGCAATTGGGGATGCATGAATACTCCTTCCCTCTGGGTCAGGAGGGTTAGGGTCTGAGAGAAATGCCATGGTGGCAGTGGGGACAGAATGCACAGCAGTGGGTATCAGTGCGGGCAAGGCCAGTCTGGAGCAATAAGAACTGTCCTCAGTTTTCTCTCCCTTATTTTGAGCAGTACCCTGGTAATAAGAGGTAGTGGGGGAAAAGCATAGACCGAGAGGATGACCCAGAGGAAGGATAGGGCATCCACTTTCCAGGCAATGCAGTGAGGCTGCCTGGTGCAGAACTTCCTGAGCTGATGGTTGGAATGGGAAGCAAAGAGGTCAACCTTTGGGGTGTCCCATTTCTGAGTTATTAGGGTGAAGGTTCTTTGGTCTAGCTGTCACTTGTGTGGGTCCATAAGATTTCTGCTTAAGTTGTCTGCCAGAGAGTTTAGAGAGCCTGGCAGGAAATGTGCTAACAGGTGAAGCTGCATGGCTGAGGCTGTCTGCCAAATGGTCATGGCAAGCCTGCATAGAGGGGTAGGAATGAGTCCCTCCCTGCTGGTTGATATACCACATCACAGTGGTGTTATCCGTTTTGATCAGGAGAGCCCCTGGGGAGAGAAGGGGCCTGAAAGCTGTCAATGCGTGCTGGACCGCTAACATCTCTTTTTGGTTGATGTGCAGATGTATTTGCTGTGGGCTCCATTGGCCCTGTATGCACCTACCATGCAGGTGTGCACCCCAGGCATATTCTGATCAGTTTGTGGTGAGGGTATGGGTGGCGGGGGGTAGTGAGAAAGGTAGTCCCTTGTTGTAGTAGTATGCTGCTGCCCACCAAACAAAATCTTTCCTTAGGCAAGGTAACACTGGTATAAGACTTTCCAGGTCTTTAGACTGTTGACACCAAAGGCTTTTTAGGCACCACTGAAGTTTCCTCAAATGAAGTCTGGCATATGGAATCAATAGAATGCAAGATGCCATGAACACCAGAGCTTGCAGGATTTTCCTTGCGGATAACTGGGGCCTGGTGGCCAGCTGAGAGAAATAGGCTGTCAGGTAAATCTGCTTTTCTGGTGTAAGGAATGCCATCTGGGTTGCTGTGTCCTGGCTAGCTCCCAGGAATAGAATTTTTGGGTGGGTACTAGTTTGGATTTCTTTTCGTTGATAGTGTACCCTAGGGAGGTCAATAGGTCCTTTACAAAGGCCAGGTGCTTGAGCAGCTCTTCCTGTCTGCCTGAATCAGGCAGTCTGAGTATGGGTAAATTTGTATATCTCTATCTGCAAAAAGCAATGGCGGGAGCCATAAATTTTGTAAAAACTCTGGGAGCAGTAGATAAGCCAAAGGGAAGCTCACAGAACTGAAAGTGCAGAGATCCTGCCCAAAAACGTAGACATTTCCTGCATGATTCCCCGATTGGGATGTGGAGGTAGGCCTCTTTTAGGTCTAGGGTGGCTAGCCAAGACTTCTTGGAGAGCATAGGTAGAAGTTGTTGGAGAGCGAGCATTTTGAATTTTGGTATCACCAGGAAGAAGTTTAAAATGGATAGATCGAGGATGGGGCGCCAGGTGCCCTCTTTTCTGGGTACCAAGAAAAGCCTGGAATAGAAACCTTGGCCTATCTCTTCTGCAGAAACGTGCTCTATTGCCCTCATAGAGAGCAGGGGAAAGATTTGCTTTTTGGCCTTTTTCCACTGGTTTGGAGGAAGATCTGGGAACCCTTTTGGGGTTGGGAGTGTGGAAAAAAATTTGTATCCCTGTTGAGGACCCAGTGGTCATTGGCAATGGTGGCCCATGTGCTTGTGTGGCAGGAGAATTTTCCTCCTACGGGCAAGTGCAGGTGGGCAGAGGGAGGGGGTGGAAGTGGAGAGTCATTGTGAGTTCTTATAATGTGGGGGTGGGCTTTCCATTCCCTAGTTTTGAAATGGAGGAAAGTACAGTTGTGTACACTTACCATAAATGTAGATGTTAGAGTGTCTTCACTGTTGCAGTCATCACTGTAGGGTTCTTCCTGCCAGCAGGCAGCCCTCGGTCGGCCAGAATCCCCAAGTCTGGGTCTGGCATGGGCTGTGTACTCACCCTCCCTGACGTCAGTGCACCAGGGGTACAAAGCTCCCAGCCGATGCCATGTTCTCCAGTTTTTCTTGCCCCAGATGTCAGGTGCCCAAAATAAAGGCTAAAAGTAAAACTAAAATGTAACACACAACAAACCCCATACCCTGTAGCAAATAGACCTCAGAAGAAGGGTGAAGCAGGGAACCACACCAATAAAAGTATAAGAGGGGACAGGAGGGTGGGTAACCCAGACTGCAACAGTGAAGACACTCGAACATCTACATTTATGGTAAGTGTACACAACTGTACTATGTTCATCGTGTTTCACTGTTGCAGTCATCACTGTAGGGTTGAATCCCAAAGCGGAGATAAAGGGTGGTTATTGAGTAGAGGGGGCGGCTAGAAGGCCTTGCAAGACTGCAGAAGCAAAGCCTGCCCTAGACTTAGAATAAAGAGGGAGATTATAGTGCTTGGAGAAAGTATGCACTGAACTCCAAGTTGCAGCTTCCAAAATATCTTTGGTAGAGACTCCCCTGAGAAAGGCAGTTGAAGTAGCAGCAGCTCTGGTAGTGTGTGTCCTAATTTTTCCTGGGATTTGCTTTCCATGATCAGAGTAACAAAATCTGATTCCATGAGCAATCCATTTAGAAAAGGTCTGTTTTGAAATAGCTTTGCCTTGGGAATTTGCTGCATAAGAAACTAACAGTTCTGTTTTCCTGATATCCTTGGTTCTGTCCAGGTAAAAGTGAAGCTGCCTGTGCACGTCCAAAGAATGCAAGATCCTCTTCCCCCCTTATTTTGTGGATTAGGGAAAAAAGTTGGCAGGTGAATAGTTTGGTTTAGAGCCACTTTAGAAACCACTTTAGGCATGAAAGTAGGGTTAGTTCTCAAAGAAACCCTGTCTTGATGAAAAATAATGTAAGGTTCCACAGCCATGAATGCTTGCAACTCCGAGACTCTCCTGGCTGAAGTTAAAGCCAGTAGGATAACAGTCTTCCATGATAAATACTTTATATCAGATGTGGCAGCAGGCTCAAAAGGAGGCAGAGTAAGTTTTTCCAGGACATAATTGAGGTCCCAGGCAGGAATGGGTGGAGTCCTAGGGGGCCTTAAATTCTTTGCTCCTCTGAGATATTGTTTCAGAAGTGGATGTGAAAAAATTGGGAGGATCTGTATTATAATGTGCAGAGATAGCAGAGGCATGTATTTTTATGGAGGAAAAAGATAAACCCTTATGCAACATATCTGTTAGGTAATGTAAAATCAATGGAATATTTGGAATGTGAGGATCTGATTCCTGAGCATGCATCCAGGTGCAAAATCTCTTCCGTTTACCTTCATAAGACTTCATAGTGCTAGGCCTTCTGGCTTCTAAGACAACATCCATGACCTGTTTGGAAAGGGTAAGATCAATCATAGACCCTGAATACGCCAGGCTGAGAGTTTTGATAGAGTGCAGGACCTGGCCCTGATGTTGAGACAAAAGATTTGGAATCCGAGGTAGAATCCAAGGAGGCTCCTGGGATAGATTTATCAGTGTTGAGTACCAAAATTGTCGAGGCCAATTCGGGGCTAGTAAGATCAGCTTTGGTTTGTCCTGTTTTATTTTTAATAACACCCTTGGTAGAAGAGAGGTTCCTCCAACTGAATGAGAGAGCATCCACTTTCCATGCTAGCTTGTGATATGTCCTTGTGCAAAAAGTCTAACTGGTAGTTGTGGGGAGATGCAAATAGATCCATGTCCGGGCAGCCCCAGGCTTCTGTAATCATCCTGAATATTTGGGTGTCTAACATCCACTCGTGTGGGTCTGACAGGTTCCTGCTCAGGCTGTCTGCCAGAATGTTTGGTTTCCCTGGCAGGAATTGAGCTTGTAGGTCCACTTTGCAAGCTAGTGCTGTGTTCCATAGAGTCATGGCTAGTCTGCAAAGGGGGTAGGAGTGTGAAACCCCTTGCTTGTTTATGTACCACAACTGTGTTGTCTGTCCGTATCAGTAGCTGCCCTGGCTGTAAAAGATCCCTGAAAGCCAATAGGGCATTCTGCACAGCTAACACCTCTTAAATTGATATGTAGATGTTTCTGATCCTCTGTCCAAAAACCTTGCAGGCCTTTCCCCTGCAAGTGGGCTCCCCATGCATAATCCGAGGTGTCCGTGGTTATCACTTGGTAGGCTGGAGGTAGACTGAAGGCTTTCCCTTTGTTTTGAAGACATGCCATGGCCCACCAATAGAATTCCTTTTGCAGGCAAGGCAAGACAGCAATCACTGTTTCCAGACTGTGACAATGCTGGGACCATACGCTTTTTAGGTACCATTGTATCTTCCTCATATGCAGTCTTGCATATGGTATGAGTAGGATTGCAGGAAGCCATGTAACCCAAAGCCTGCAGGAATTTCCTTGCAGTTAGCAGAGACTAACGCCAGGCTTTTGAAAGTTGAAGCCAACTGTAGTTTTTCTGGTGTCAGGAATGCCATCTGGGTTGTTGCGTTTAAAAGAGCACCCAGGAAAGTTATCTGTTAAGTGGGTGTCAAATTTGACTTTTTTACGTTCACAGTGAATCCCAGGTACTTGAGTAGATTCTGAACAAATTCCAAGTGCTGGAGTAAAATGTCCTTGCTGTCTGCTTGAATAAGGCAGTCATCCAGATAAGGGTAAATTTGAATTCCCTTGAGTCTGCAGTAAGCTACTACTGGTGCCAGGCACTTGGTAAAGACCCTGGGCGCAACAGACAAGCCAAAGGGCAGCGCAGAGAATTGGTAATGTTTCGAGCCTGCCTTGAACCTGAGGTATCTTCTGCACTCCTGTCTGATAGGAATGTGTAGGTAAGCCTCCTTTAAGTCCAATGTCACCATCCATGCATTTTTGCTCAACATTGGCAGGAGCTGCTGCAGAGTAAGCATGTTGAACTTTGGTATCTCAGGAAAGTATTTAAGACTGACAGATCCAGGATGGGTCTCCAAGTATTTTGCTTTCTGGGAACTAGAAACAGTCTTGAATAAAAGCCTCGTCCCGTCTCTGAATTTGGAACCAGTTCTATGGCCCTCATAGCCATGAGGGACCTCACCTGTTTTAATGCCTCTGCCCATTGAGTTTTTGGTAGGTCTGGCCATCCGTTTGTTTTGGTAAGGTGTGAAAGTGGAATTTGTAACCTCTTAAAACTACATCCAGAACCCACTTGTCTTGGGTTATGCAAGTCCAACTTTGGTGAAAAAGAGAAAGTTTTCCTCCCAGAGGAGCTTCCAGGAGAGAGGTTCCTGGAGCCATGCAGGGGGAGTCATTGAGCCTGTTTTCTATAAGGTTGAGACCTATCTTCTCCACCCCTAGGGGTGGAAGCACTCCACTGTCTAGGCCTATAAGAGGTCTGTGCTTGGGCCCTCCCTCTGGAGTGCCTATATCTACCCCTCTGAGGCCTGTCCGAGCTGGGAAAGGACCAATTTTTAGCTGGCCAATTTCTGCTAAATCTAGGAGGCTGAACTTGTAAGAAATCCTTAACCGTTTCCATGGATTTTGACTTATCCTCCATTTTCTTTATAACCTCTTCAGCCTTAGACCCAAACAAAACATTATGTTGAACAGGAGCATCCAGTAATTTTGCTTTTACTTGATCAGGCAAATTTTGTCCCTTTAACCAAGCATGCCTTCTAATGACCGTGCCAGTGGCAGCCGCCCTGCAAGAGGCCTCCAAAGCATCAAAACCACAGTGTAAGGTACGTTTCCCCACCTGTTCAGTACCATGCATCAAATCTTGCAATTCCTTATTGTCTGCACATGCAGAAATGGTACACAGTTTTTGTTTCATAACAGACAACAGATATTGCTGATATTTCAACATATGAAATTGACAATTTAAAGCCCTAATAGATAAAGTGGCAGAAGTGTACACTTTTTTGCCCCATCTCTCGAAAGCTCTAGAATCCTTATCTGACGGAATAGGGTTCTTAGCAGTGGCGGCCTTAACACCCTTAGGACCCTGAGAAATGGTTTCTGGATCAGCAGTAGGATTTTTAAATAGAAACTGGTGGGAGTCAGGGACTCTATAATATCTATCAGGCTTAGCAGGGGCTGGAGGAAAGGAGTCTGGAGTTAAATTAGACTCAGAAAAGACATCATCCACAATATCCAAAATAGGAGGAATAGCCACGGGTCTATGTTGGGAAAGAAGGAAATCCCTAAGCCTTCTCTTAGATTCAGAGTACTCCTGTCCTTCCCAGTGAAAATGTTCCCTCATGTCATGTAAAGTTTCCCCAGGAGGAGAAGCTGAAGGAATGGATTCCTCAGCATCAGAATCCTCCTAAGGAGGGAAAGTATAATCCTGTTCAGAGGAAGACACTGAAGAGATAGATACCTGATCAGAGGATTCATAATCAAATTCTTGTCTTGGCCTTTTGTCTGGAGGGGGATGTGAACCCCTAATCATAGTTAGCAAGTCCTCCGCCATTTTAAGCATTTGGTTTTGAGATTTAGGTCCCGGATCAGAGGAGGCCTGGGCTTGAGTCTTTGTTTTAGAAGGAGTCTTTGCCTTTGTCTTTGCCTTTCACTGAAGCTGCGTAGGCCTGAAAACCCCCTCGGAAGCCGGTACCTGCACAGCGGCTCCGGACCCATCCGAGGTAGCATTATCCGAAAGTCCTGCATCTGAAGTATCCGAAGGCCTAGCTGGCTCCTCGTGGGAGTCCGTTTTGGCAAGCGGTTCTGTAATGGCCAACGACAGGGGCTGCGAAAGCGCCTCACTGACAACGGCCGAACCGGCAGCTGGCTCTGATTGTAAACAGTCGTCTGATTTGGACCTCGGAGGCCTATCCTTATCCTTGCGCGTTTTACGAACTCCGGTAGTCGGAAGCGTGTCTGAAGACCTGTTATAATTAAATTACCTCCCAAAGTAATGAAAGGCAAAATCGTATCTCCGTTTAATAGTACGTTGATTAAATCTAGCACAAAACCGACAACTAGCTACGTCGTGGTCAGGGCCTAGACAAGGAATACAGTAAAAGTGAAAATCCTTATGAGGTATTTGCTTCCCACATGAAATACAATTAACTTTCTGACATCGGTCTGGAGCAAGAAAAAAGTTTCCCCAACTGGGTACTTAGCTTTGAAAAGAAGAATGTCTTCGGTATGAAGCACCAAAAATAACAGCAGTCAGCCAACTGGCACTTGCGAACTGCTTCCACCGAGCGGCAAGAAAGAGTGGAGAACATGGCGTTGGCTGGGAGCTTTGTACCCCTGGCGCACTGACATCAGGGAGGGTGAGTACACAGCCGACGCTGGACCCAGACCTTGGGATTCTGGCCGACCGAGGGCTGCCTGTCGGCAGGAAGAACCCTACAGTGATGATTGCAACAATGAAACACGATGAACATCTCCATTGCTTTGATTTCTGCCTTCCCTGTGGCTGTTGTCTGGAGGGGTCTGCCTCCCTGGGGTCTGGGCTAAACTGACCAGGAGGGGGCAGGAAAGGACCAGTGCTTGGAGGGGCAATGCCGGCTGGACCTGTAGGAAATCCTTAAATGTCTGCATAGATTTAGCTTTTTCTTCCATTTGTTTTTTAAAGACCTCCTCTGCTTTGGTGTGAAATAAGTTGTCTTTGTCCAAGGGTGCATCCAATAATTTAGATTTGACGTGGACTGGCAAGGGCTGTTCCTTAAGCCAAGCATGCCTTTTCAGGACAGAACTGGTGACTGCTGCCCTGCAAGAAACTTCTAGGGCGTCAAATCCACAGTGTAAGGTGTGCTTAGTTACTTGACTTGCAGAATGCATTAACTCTTGTAACTCTGTTTTCTGCACAAACACGAAAGGCTATTTGTTTGAGGAGTTCCATGGTATGTTGCTGAAATTTTAGCTTTACTGCTCTGATAGGGTGGGATTCTTAGCAGAGGTTGCTTTAATTCCTTTAGGCCCTTGAGAAATAACCTCAATGTCAGCAGTAGGATTTTTGAAAAGAAATGTGTGCGAGTCAAAGACTAATACCTCTCAGGTTTCCTGGGAGCAGGAGGGAGGGTGTCATGGGTCAAACTAGATTTCATGAAATCATCATCCACAACATCCAGGACAGGAGGAATGGCCAGGGGTCTGTGCTGTGGAAGATTAAGAATTCTGAGTCTTATTTTAGCCTGAGTGTAGTCCTGACATTCACATTGGAAATACTCCCTTAAAGAATGAAGGGTTTCCCCAAAGGAAAAGTCCTCTGGTGGGAGGCTGAAGTAATGGATTCCTATGCGTCCGAATCCTCACAAGCAGAAAGGGGTTGCATGTGTTCATATTCAGATGCATAAGAGGCATCAGACTCCTGTTCAAATAAAACTACTGGGGACAAATCTCTCTTTTGGAAGGAATAGCTTGGCTTCCCTGATCAGCATTTTAAGGTCTTCTGCCATTTTAAGCATTCAAGACTGAGGCAAGGAAGCAGGTGCCTGTGATCAGGTCGTCAGTTTCTTGGGCGTGGTTCTTACACTGGGCCTTAAAACCTCAGTAGTTTTCAAAATAACGGTAGATGCGAAAGAAGTCAGTTGGTGTCGAGAATCCGTAGTGCGAAGTACTTCCTCTGAAGCCGGTGCCTGCTCAGCGGTTCCGGACCCAACCCAGGTAGAGACAACCACAGGATCCTTAGTCGAAAAAGAGTTTTGCGGTATACTGGACTCCGAAAGGGTCTCGGTAGCAGCCTGCGAACCCTCCGAATGGGCATCAGAGGCTGCGAAAGCGCCTCACTGAGGGCCGGAGGACTACTAGCTTAAAGGAAGAGTAGTCAGCAAGTTTGCACCTGTGCGATCCGTCTCTGCCTTTATCCTTATATTTTTTCGGAAGATCTCATGTCGGATGGCTTACCGAAGCCATATTGGAATTTGAGGGCACGACGACGTAAAGTTCTGTCGCTGAACAAAGCACAAAAGCGACAGAGGGATGTCGTGGTCTGGGCCTAAGCAAGTGACGCAGTAAGAATGGAAGTCTCTGTGTGGTATTTGCTTTCCACAGGCAAGACAACTTTTTCTGACATCGGTTAGAGCAAGAAAAAAAGATCCCCAACGGGGTACTTAGCTTTAGAAGACTTCAGCTTCAAATCGGAAGACGAAAAGTACAGTGTACACTTACCATAAATGTAGATGTTAGAGTGTATTCACTGTTGCAGTCATTACATTTGGGTAATCTGCTGGCAGGTTGCCCTCAGTCGGCCTGAACTCCAAAGTCTTGGGTCCTGCGTCGGTTGCTGTCTTCTCTTCCATGATGTCAGGTCATCAGGGGTATAAAACATGCAGCAGACGCCATTTTCTTTAGTTTTTCTTGCCCCCGATGTCAGGTGCCCCCAAAAAGATAATAAAATTATATATATATATATATATATATATATATATATATATATATATATATATATATATATATATATACACACACACACACACACATATATATATATATATATATATATATATATATATATATATATATATATATACACACACATATACACATACATAAATATAAACTTTACATTCATCTACAAGCAAATACACCACATAGGTTGTAGAAAATAGAGAAGGAAAGATGAACTTCAGAATGACAGAGATGGCGGGAGGGTAACCCGGACTGCAACAGTTAATATACTCTAACATCTACATTTATGTTAAGTGTACACAACTGTACTATGTTCTTAGTGTTTCACTGTTGCAGTCATTACATTTAGGAAGAATCCGAAAGCTATGCTTGGGAGGCTGGAGTTAAACAGTATTAGGTGCGGCTATAAGGCCCTGAAGCACTGCAGTAGCAAAGCCTGCCCTGAACTTAGAGAGAGGCAAATGGTAATGCTTTGTAAAGGTTAGAACAGAACTCCAAGTAGCAGCCTCTAGAATGTTTTTGGTTGGTACTCCTCTGAGAAAGGCTGCTGAAGTAGCAGCAGCTCTGGTGGAATGAGACCCAATGCCCTTGGACACAGGTTTACCATGGTGCAAGTAGCAGAAACGGATGCAGTGGCTTATCCACTTTGAAATTGTCTGCTTTGAAATAGCCTTTCCTTTTGATCCTGCAGCATACGAGACTAGTAATTGCTCAGTTTGTCTTAGAGCTTTTGTCCTGCTCAAGTAGAATCTTAGCTGTCTGTGTACGTCCAAGGAATGCAGAATTCTCTCCCTCTTTGTTCTGCAGATTTGGATAAAAAGTTGGCAGATGAATTGCTTGGTTAAGAGACGCACTGGAAACCACCTTAGGCATAAAAGTAGGATTTGTCCTCAAGAGACACCCTGTCTGGGTAAAATATGATAAAAGACTCTACAGCCATGAGGGCCTGTAGCTCAAACTCTTGCAGAAGTAATTGCTAGTAGCAGAGCTGTTTTCCATGATATGAACTATAGATCAGTGGTAGCAGCTGGTTCAAATGGAGGCAGGGTGAGCTTTTCCAACACAATTGAGGTCCCATGCAGTTGATCTTCTAGGAGGCCTTAAATTTTTTGCTCCTCTAAGATACTGCTTTACTAAAGGATGAGAAAAGATTGGTGGCTCTGTATTGTAATGAGCCGAAATGGCAGAAGCATGGATTTTAATTGATGAGAAAGATGGGCCTTTGTCAAGCATCTCAGTTACGTATTGTAATATCAGAGGAATATTTGGTTCTGCTGTATCAGTTCCTTGTGCTTGATTCCAAGCACAGAATCTCTTCCATTTGTCAGCATAAGATTTTCTAGTAGTAGGCCTTCTGGCTTCCAAAATGACATCCATCACAGCTTTACTGAGAGGTGTTGTTTGTATAACTACATGATCAGCCATGCTGCCAGGTTCAGTGTCTGGAGTCGATTGTGCAGGATCTGATTGTTTTGCTAGGACAGTAGTTGAGGTCTTTGAGTTAAGGTCCAAGCTGGGTATTGAGACAAGTTCCTTAGGCTTGGGTATCGGTACTGGCGGGGCCGGTCCGGGGCAATTAGTATCATCTTTGGTTTCTCTTGTATGACTTTTAGGAGGACCTTGGGGAGAAGAGGCAGATGAGGAAAGGCGTAAACTGAAGGATAGGGCGTCCACTTTCCATGCTTGTCTGTGATAAGTCCTTGTGCAGAATCTTTTCAATTGATAACTTTGAGGAGAGGCAAATAGATCTACGTCTGGGCTCCATCATTTCTCTGTTACCATGCTGAAGACGTGTGCATTTAGTTTCCACTCGTGAGGATCCATAAGGTTTCTGCTTAAATAGTCTGCCAGTGTATTTTGTATACCTGGCAGGAATTGAGCTTGAAGATGTATTTGGTAGGTCAAAGCTGTGTCCCACAGTGCCATGGCTAATCTTCAAAGGGGGGTAGGAGTGTGTGCCCCCTTACTTGTTTATATCCCACATGACTGTGGTGTTGTCCGTCTATCAGTAGTTGTCCTGGATGAAATAAGTCCTTGAAGGCTGTTAGGGCATTTTGAACAGCTAGCATCTCTTTCTGGTTGATATGTAGATGGTTGTTTTGGGGTCCATATGCCCTGAATGCATCTTCCTGCCGTGTGGGCCCCCCAGGCATAATCCGAGGCGTCTGTTAAGGTTTGGCTGGCAGTGGGGAGAGTGAAGGCCCATCCCATGTTTTGGTGACATGCCTTTGCCCACTACAGAAACTCCTGTTGTAGGCAGGAAATAAGAATCACTGCTTCCAGACTGGGAGAATGTTGACTCCATAAACTTTTTAGGTACCATTGAAGTTTCCTCACATGCAGTCTTGCATATGGGATCAGTAGGATGCAGGATGCTATTAAGACCAAAATTTGTCTTGAAGATAATTGAGTTTTTGTTGCCATAAGTTTGAAGTAAGTAGTCAGTTACCTTTGCTTGTCTAGCTTGAGGTAAGCCATCTGGGTCGTTGTATTCAAGCTTGCACCCAGGAATGTTATCTGAGAGGGCACCAGTTGTGATTTATTTTTGTTTATTGTGTACCCTAGGCAAGTTAGAAGTCTTTTCTCAAAGGCCAGGTGTCAAAGAAGAATGTCCTTGTTCTCTGCTTGAATGAGAGTCGTTTAAGTAAGGATATACTTGCATACTTCTTTGTCTGCAAAATGCAATTACTGGTGCCAGGCACTTTGTAAAGACTCTGGGAACAGTAGATAAGCCAAAGGGCAGTGCAGAGAACTGGTAATGCATTAAGCCAGCCTTGAATCAGAGATATCTTCTGCACGATTGTCTTATTGGGACATGCAGGTACGCCTCTTTTAGGTCTAGTGTCACCAGCGAAGCATTCTTACCCAGCTTGGGCAGAAGCTGCTGCAAAGTCAGCATTTTGAATTTTGGGATGTCCAGGTATGTGTTCAAAATCAATAAATCCAGTATTGGCCGTCAGGCCTTGTCCTTTCTGGGTACCAAGAACAGTCTTGAGTAAAAACCTTGTCCTTTTTCCTGTTTTGGTACTGGCTGAATGGCCCCCATATCCATGAGGGACGTAACCTATTTTTGTGCCTCTGCCCATTGATTTTTTGGTGGATCTGGCCAACCATTTGCCATTGGCAGAGTGTGGAAATGGAATCTGTATCCTTGTGATACTATGTTTAGTACCCACTTGTCCTTGGTTATTAACTGCCAATTTTGAGCCAAAAGTGCTAACTTTCCCCCTATGGATGATGCCAAAAGATAAGTGCTTGGTGTAGGCAGGGGGAAGTCATTGGGATTGTTTTCTGTAGGTTTACGCTTTATCTCCTCCAGATTTGGAGGTAGAAGCACCCCATTGCTTTGACCTGTATGAATCGTGCGCCTGGTATCTGGAACCCTTAGGGCATCTGGATTTGCCCCTTTGAGCTCTGTCTGACACAGGAAAGGACTAATTTTTTTGTAGGCCAGTGTCTACTGAATCTTGGTGGCTGCACTTTTAACAGTTTGCATAGACTTAGCTTTGTCTTCCATTTTCTTTAAAACCTCTTCTGCCTTAATATCAAACAGAGAATCATGCTGTAAAGGTGCATCTAGCAATTTAGCTTTAACATGATCATGCAAATTTTGTTCCTTTAACCAGGCATGCCTCCTAATCACAGATCCAGTAACTGCGGCCCTGCAGGAGGCCGCTAAGGAATCAAAACCACATTGCAAAGTATGCTTTCCAACTTGTTCAGCTGCATACAATAATTCCTGCAGATTCTGAAATCAACATAATTTTCTGTTTCAGCAATCCCATAATATGTTGTTGGTACTTTAGCATATGAAATTGACAGTTTAAGGCCCCGATTGCCAAGGTTGCAGATGTATAAACCTTTTTTCCCCATCTGTCTAGTGCCCTTGCATCTCTGTCAGAGGGGGTAGGATTTTTTTGCTGTTGAGGCCTTAACTCCCTTTGGACCCTGTGAAATAGTTTCAGGGTCAGCAGCAGGGTTTCTAAATAAAAATTTGTGTGAGTCAGGGAACCTGTAATATCTGTCAGGCTTACTGGGAGCCGGAGGTAAGGAGTCAGGGGTCAAGCTTGACTCTGTAAACACATCCTCCACAATGTCTAAAACAGGGGGAATGGCTAAAGGCTTGTGCTGAGGGAGAAAAAGGAAATCCATGAGCCTCTTTTGATTCTGAGAAGTCTTGACTCTCCCAGTGAAAATCCTCACTCAAGGTATGCAAGGTTTCTCCAAATGAATAATCATCTGGAGGAGATGCAGATGGAATAGACTCCTCAGCATCAGAATCCTCATAAGGATGTATAGATAATTCCTGACCAGAAGAGGAATCAGAAGAAATAGAAACCTGATCTGAAGATTCAAAAACAGCGTCTTGCCTAGGCCTCTTATGTGGAGGGGGATGGGTACCCCTGATCAAGGTAATAAGGTCTTCAGCCATTTTGATCATCTTTTAGGCATAGAGGCCTGTGCATGTGGGCTCAGGCGTCTTTTTTTAGTTTTAGAAGTTGTCTTTGCCTTTGCTTTTGCAGTTGTCTGTTTGATATATAAATGTTGAGGTCTGAATACACCCTCAGAAGCCAGTGCCTGCTCAATGGCTCCGGACCCATCCGAGGGAGATGCATCCGTCGGTCCAATACCTTGAGTATCATGCGGCATGCCAGACACCACATGGGTGTCGGTAGAGACCTGTGACTTGAAGGTAGCGGGTATCAGGGGCTGTGAAAGCACCTGAGTACCGGCGAACCAGCGACTGGCTTAGGAGAAGCTTCATCGGTTTTGGATCTAGACTGCCTTTCTCTGTCCTTTTCTTTGCGTTTTTTATGTACACCGGTAGTCTGACTGCTATCCGACTAAATTTCTGGGTAGTTAAATCTTTTTCCAAAATATTTTGATGCAAAAATATACCGACACTTAATAGTGCGTTGGTTAAATCTAACACAAACCAGGCACTTTGTGATCAGGGCCTAGGCAAGGAATACAGTATAAATGGAAATCCTTAAGAGGTAATTTGCTTCCACAAGTAATACAATTATTAACTTTTACTGACATAGGTAAAAAGCAAGAAAAAAGTTTCCCCAACGAGGTACTTAGCTTTAGTGAAGACTTCGGTTCTGAAACTCAAACTCGAATATTTCAGTAGTCGGCCGACCGGCACTTGCGAAATGCTTCTGCTTCGGGCACTGCGCGGCAAGAAAGACTAAAGAAAATGGCGTTGGCTGCATGTTTTATACCCCTGATGTCATGGAAGAGGAGACAGAAACCGACGCAGGACCCAAGACTTTGGAATTCGGGCTGACCGAGAGCAACCTGCCAGGAGACTACCCAAATGTAATGACTGCAACAGTGAAACACGAAGAACATCTATACAGCAGCATATAGAAAAAGAACATTTAAAGTTATACTTAGATTTTACACATCTATACTACGCTCTTCTATTCATATGCTGCTGTATGCATAAAATGAGGGAGAATGCAAAGGCTCATGCTATTGAGGATAGGAAGGAGGAACACAGACTTTCTAAAAAGCTATGAAGAATGGCCGTGGCAAAATCTGCTCTGGATATGAAAATGATATCCAACTTGTAGTGTTTCGTGAAGGTGTGAACAGATGACCATGTAGCTGCTTCTAAAATGGCAGCTGTATCCAAACCCTTAAAGGACAACCGCACCCTCAGACTCAAAAAACATTTATTTCATCATTGTTTGGCGTTTCCTACATTTTAACAGCACTCTGGGACTATTTAGAGCTTTTTAGATATTTTTATATGCAATTTCTGACTCTGACCACATGGGGGCTGGCATTTTGAAATAATTCAGACTGTTTACTCTGCCTCTAAGTATCCCAGAAGGCATTGTTTGTCTCCAAAAAATTGCATCAGATCTGCCACATTTTCCCTTAAGTTGCTGTCACTTCATTGACTTAACAGGCATTCACTGCTGTCTTAAAGTTCCCTACTTTTGGTTAAAATGTTATCCTTTTTCAATGACTACTTCAAACACAAGCAGTGCAAATGCTACAGAACAGAACTGAAAAGTGCATTTTATTGCTTTTCTTAGAAATGCTAACTTGCTTTCTTTTGTGAAGGCTGAAATCTAGTTCTTCAAGGCATCTCCCCTCCCACTTCACACCTACCTTCCCTACCTGTCAAAGAGCTAAGGGTAATTTGACACATTATCTGCATGTTATTGACAGCGCACAGCAGGTGACCAGAGAAATGTACTGTTTTCTTGTCAGCCTTTCCCTCTCCTTACAGTGGGACACTTTGTTGCACTCCCGTCAAATTTAGAACCAAGCTACATAGCACTGGGAATAATCACCGTTTTGCAAAGCATCAAACTCCCACTTATTTTTCCTTCTGGTTTGATTAAATAGCTAATAAATGAGACACTATAAACATGAAATATATTACAGACTTGCGTGACAGCACCAACATGCTTTTTTAAGACAATTTAAAAAATTACGGTATTGCATACTTCTTGTAATCTGATGTACTGTTGTCGATTAATTGTGACAGACATCTGCTTATGTAAAAACATGCAATTAACGTAAACGTATGGTTATTGCAAATTTATGCTCTTAGTTTTTGCAGCTGTTACTGTTCTTCTGCCTGTACTTTGTCACATATCGGTAGGGCAATGTAAAGCAATATGACAATACAAAAACAGTTCACAAAATTTAGAAATTACATCCAAAAATGAGACTCACACACACTCACCCACCACACTCACCACTCACCACCCACCACACTCACCACTCACCGCCCACCACACTCACTCACTACTCACCGCCCACCACACTCACTCACTACTCACCGCCCACCACACTCACTCACTACTCACCGCCCACCACACTCACTCACTACTCACCGCCCACCACACTCACTCACCACCCACCACACACACTCACTACTCACCGCCCACCACACTCACTCACTACTCACCACCCACCACACACACTCACTACTCGCCACCCACCACACTCACTACTCACCACCCACCACACTCACTCACACCTCACCACCCACCAAACTCACACTCACCCACCACACACACACCACACTCACTCACCCACCCACACTCAGTCACCCAGTCACCACCCTCACTCATTCACCAACATTCCACTCACCCACCCACACTCAACCACTCTCACCGACCCACACTCAACCTCTCACTCACCACCCACCCACACTCACTACTCGCTCACCACTCACCCACACTCACGCACCACACTCACCCACACTCACGCACCACACTCACCCACACTCGCTCACCACTCGCTCACTACACACCACCCACCACACTCGCTCACTACTCACCACCCACCACACTCGCTCACTACTCACCACCCACCACACTCGCTCACTACTCACCAGTCACCACTCACCACACATACTCACCACCCACCACACTCGCTCACTACTCACCACTCACACACCACACACACACACACACACACCACACTCACCACTCACACACACACACACCACACTCACTCACACACACACACACTCGCCCAACTCACACACACACCACACTCGCTCACACACACCACACCACTCACTCACACACATCACACACACACACACACACCACTCACTCACACACACACACACACACTCACACACACCACTCACTCACACACACCACTCACTCACACACACCACTCACACACACACACCACTCACACACACACACACCACACTCGCCCAACTCACACACACACACACTCACACATACACACACACCCAACTCACACACACACACTCACACACACCAAACACACACACTCACACCACACTCACCAACTCACACACACACACACACCACACACACCAACTCACACACACACACACCACACTCGCCCAACTCACACACACACACACACAACTCACACACACACACACCACACTCGCCCAACTCACACACACACACACACACACACACACTTCACACACACACACACACACCACACTCGCCCTAACACACACGCACACCACACTCGCCCAACTCACACACGCACACCACACTCGCCCAACTCACACACGCACACCACACTCGCCCAACTCACACACGCACACCACACTCGCCCAACTCACACACACACACACCAACTCACACACACACCAACTCACACACACACACCACACTCACACACACACACACACACACACACCACACTCTCAACTCACACACACACACACCACACTCGCCCAACTCACACACACACACACACCACACTCACACACACACACACACACCACACTGCCCCACACACACACACACCACACACCACACTCACACACACACACACACCACACTCGCCCAACTCACACACACACACACACACCACACTCGCCCAACTCACACACACACACACCACACTCGCCCAACTCACACACACACACACCACACTCGCCCAACTCACACACACACACACCACACTCGCCCAACTCACACACACACACACACCACACTCGCCCAACTCACACACACACACACCACACTCGCCCAACTCACACACACACACACACCACACTCGCCCAACTCACACACACACACCACACTCGCCCAACTCACACACACACACCACACTCGCCCAACTCACACACACACACCACACTCGCCCAACTCACACACACACACCACACTCGCCCAACTCACACACACACACACACACACACACACCACACTCGCCCAACTCACACACACACACCACACTCGCCCAACTCACACACACCACACTCGCCCAACTCACACACACACCACACTCGCCCAACTCACACACACCACACTCGCCCAACTCACACACACCACACTCGCCCAACTCACACACACCACACTCGCCCAACTCACACACACCACACTCGCCCAACTCACACACACCACACTCGCCCAACTCACACACCACACTCGCCCAACTCACACACACCACACTCGCTCAACTCACACACACCACACTCGCTCAACTCACACACACCACACTCGCTCAACTCACACACACCACACTCGCTCAACTCACACACACCACACTCGCTCAACTCACACACTCACAGTTTCACACACATAACCACAAGTTTGTTTGGCAACACCAAGAATTACCCCAGGCCTTTGTCCGTGGAATACACGAGTAATTAAGTACTTTGGCTGTACAGACATCAGAAACAGAAACACATGCCTATACAGATCTTACACATCAAGCCGCTCCATTCAAATTGTACATGAAATGCACCCATTGAACAGTTTTCCACCTACAACATTATTAAAGTACTTTAATCCAACACTAGTGAGCCCTACTTTACACAGCCCAGTAAACCTGTCCACAGATTCAGCTTCTACAGCACAGTCCAATAAACTGTCTACTGTACATCAGTGTTAACACAGGAATTTCCAGTTCTTATCAGCATAACCACATACACAATCTTCCACTTCAGACCTTTCATGAAGGATGTTTTATTTTTAAACTTTCATCCTTCCCACTTTAGGGGTCTTACATAAATCCCAGCAAAAAGGAGACCTATAAACTGCAATCACCCTGATCCAAATCCATCCAAACATGGCTGCAAAACTAAAGGTGTTACGGTTTTGAGGGGAGGGTTAAGCAACCATGCCCACACCACCTGGGAACAATCAAATTCTTCCTGTCTTTATAACTACACAGTTCCACAACCACAGTGAAAAAATTACCCAGCAAAGGCACACCAGTACCCAACGGAATTAAGTGACAATTCAACACTAAATCATAAATCACAAAACAGACTATCAATTCAGTATATGAAGAACATACCAGTACAGTTTATTTAAAGTTGCATCTAACTACCAGATTGTGCTGGGACAGCTTTAGAGATAAAAGTGGTTTTGTAAAATTCAGCAGATACTGGCAGAGTGCCCTTTATCACACAAACATGCACACACTTGCCCTTATCACACAGATGTGCACACAATTGCCCCTTATCACACAGACACAAAGTTTGTTTGGCAACAGCTAAAATGACCCAAGGGCTTCTTCCTTCTGATAGCAGTCTGTTAACTATAGGCTCATAGGTTGGTACTAGGCTATCGGTCCTAGGGCTTATACAAGCCTAGCTATAACAATTCCCTGGCTATTACTTCCACACTATTTTCTACCCTGGACCCCTGTCTAGCAGGGTGAGTGACGTGATCCCCAGGGTTAATTTCTTTCTCCCATCCAATCGGCAATGTTCCGTTTGAAGAGGGCCAAAGAGGCGGTCTGCTTGACATGTATGGAGTCTATTCCAGAGTCTGGGCAGTCTCTGAGTCAGGAACCTATCCCTCCAGCATTTGTTTATTGTGATGACAAGGTTTAGATCCTTGGAACGTGTAGCTCTGAGGGATTGGGATTTCTTTAGGTGTAGCATGTCCCAGAATGGGTACATGTTTTTTCCCAAAGGAGATAACTATACATTTCTTGTCATTGAGCTTGAGCCCATGGCTCTGGCACCGAGCATCTGTTTCTGTAAGGACCTTTTCTAGAATATCCACAACATTTGGGGATTCAATAATGGCTCCCAGTTTGCAGTCATCTGTGAACTTTGTTAGCCAGAATCCCTTAGTGTTGGCCTGTACTTCAGAGAAGTAGATGCCAAACAAGAGCGGTCCCAGGACTGACCCCCCCCCCCCCCCCGAGGAACTCTGACTTGAAAAAGCTGGATTTGGAGTGGGCTACTTTTACAGCGTGGGTTCTGTCAGTAACCCAGTTGGCAACCCATCGACTGACGTAGGGATTAATGCCCAGCTTAGTAAGCATTCATACACATAGACACACACTTGCCCCTTGCTTGCATTCACACACACACACTTGCCCCTTGCTTGTATTCACACACACACTTGCCCCTTGCTTGTATTCACACACACACACTTGCCCCTTGCTTGTATTCACACACACACACACACACACACACACACACACATACTTGCCCCTTGCTTGTAGTCACACACACACACTTGCCCCTTGCTTGTATTTACGCACACACTTGCCCCTTGTTTGCATTCATACACACACAAACACACACTTGCCCCTTGCTTGCATTCACACACACTTGCCCCTTGCTTGCATTCACACACACACACACTTGCCCCTTGCTTACATTCATGCACACACTTGCCCCTTGCTTACATTCATGCACACACACACACACACTTGCCCCTTGCTTGCATTCATACGCGCACACACCCACACACATACACACACTTGCCCCTTGCTTGCATTCACACGCGCACACACACACTTGCCCCTTGCTTGCATTCTCACACACACACACACACACACACTTGCCCCTTGCTTGCATTCTCACACATACACTTGCCCCTTGCTTGCATTCACGCACACACACACTTGCCCCTTGCTTACATTCACGCACACACACTTGCCCCTTGCTTGCATTCACACATGGACACACACACACACACACTTGCCCCTTGCTTGCATTCCCACACACACACACTTGCCCCTTGCTTGCATTCACATACACACACATGCACTTGTGGCTTTAAAACACAAGAACCAGTATGACTGTCATAGTCCATGATACCTCACTGGACTATATGAAGAGGGACATGGAGCTCTCTGAATACATGCGTCCCTAGGTATGAATCTAGCCTTGAGTCGCATCCTACCTTCAGCAATGATTATAGAACAGGACCGGCAAAAATGACCTACCTCAACAAATGGCTTAGTTTCTGGTGTCACAACAAGGGGATTCAATCTCAGACAGCTTGGGTAGACATAACCGACAAGCCACTTATGCTTTTCAAGAGATGGTTTGCACTTATCACCACTTGGCTTCTGAATATTGACAAAAACGTTGTCACCATAGTGCCTTTTTTAGGATATGCCAAGTTAAGCCCGCCAACATAATAAAAATCAGTCAGAAACACCTAAAAGTACTGCTTCTCAATGCTAGTAGTTTAAATATATAAAAAAATTATTACCTGGAAGCACTCCTTACCCTAGAAAATTCACACACATATAAGCAGTCACAGAAACATAGTTCAGAACCGTAGTAATTACTCTAGCTATTAAAGTCTACAGTGTCTTTCATACATTTTGATCCCCCTCAGCTCTGAATAAAACATATGGAGGAGGTGTTTCAATGTTTTTAAAGCACTAATACAATGCTATACTGGTCCAAAAACATGACTGAATTGAGCTGCTGCTTGCCCAACTAACCACAGGTGTGAACCCCCATCATATCCTTGTATAATAGTGGTACTAAAAATAGACACAGGAATGTTCAGAGGAGATGCATTAAACACGTTATAAAGCTAAACAAGGAGCAACATTAAACCATACAGCCCTGAAATCAAGTCAGTATCTAATCATACTGCCTATGCTGATAAAGCAATTTCAATGTCCATAACTGAAAAATCTGGCATGGTACAATTAACACCACTAAAGCTACTGATGTGTTACAGTAAGACAATCTAGCAGACCTGAGCTAACGGTCAGTTCATACAAGACCAGTGTTATTGCAAAATATCAATGCTAATAATACATACAAGTGGAAACAAATGGGTGCCGCTGATGAAATTATATAGTATTCTCCATTCATAACGAATGCTCCTGCTACGCTGACTCAGCAGAAAGTACAGTTGTACCTACCATAAATGCAGATGTTCAAGTGTATTCACTGTTGCAGTCATTACTCTTGGGTTATCCTGCTGGCAGGCTACCCGCAGTCGGCCTCTGAATTGCCAAGTCTTGGTCTGGCGTCGATTGCTGTCACCTCTTTCCTGACATCAGTGCGCCAGGGGTATAAAAGATACAGCCAACGCCATTTTCTTCAGTTTTTCTTGCCCCAGATGTCAGGTGCCCCCAAAAGGGTAGGCTAAAAATTATGTCAATAAACATGCATGCACTAAGGTAATAATTTCCTTCATCTACAAGCAAATACACCACATAGGTTGTATAGAATAGAGAAGTACAGATAAGACCAGCAAAAGAAAGGGGGATGGTGGGAGGGTAACCTGGACTGCAACAGTGAATACACTAACATCTACATTTACGGTAGGTACACAACTGTACTATGTTCATCATGTTTCACTGTTGCAGTCATTACTCTTGGGTTGAATCCCAAAGCTGAGGATAGGTGGCTGGGGCTAAATAGGATTAGCAGAGGCTATGAGGCCCTGCAGAACTGCAGTGGCAAAGCCTGCTCTGGATTTAGAGTAGAGAGGTAAGTGGTAGTGCTTTGTAAAGGTGTGCACCTAACTCCAAGTTGCAGCCTCTAAGATGTCTTTGGTTGGTACTCCTATGAGGAAGGCTGCTGCTCTGGTTGAATGTGGCCTAATGTCCTTAGGCACTGATTTGCCATGTTGTGAATAGCAGAAACAAATGCAATGGCCTATCCATTTTGAAATGGTCTGTTTTGAGATGGCCTTTCCTTGTGATCCTGCAGCATATGCCACAAAGTTGCTCAGTCTTTCTGAAAGCTTTAGTTCTGTCCAAGTGGAAGCGTAGCTGTCTGTGTATGTCCAAAGAATGCAGAAGTCTCTCACTCTCACCCTTGTTCTGTGGGTTTGGATAAAAGGTAGGCAAGTGAATGGTTTGGTTAAGGGCCACACTGGACACCACCTTAGGCATAAATGTCGGGTTTGTCCTCAGAGAAACCCTGTCTGGATGGAAAATGATAAAAGGTTCCACAGCCATGAGTGCCTGTAACTCTGAGACTCCTCTTGCAGAGGTTATTGCTAGGAGCAGAGCTGTTTTCCAGGATAAGAATTTTATATCAGCTGTTGAGGCTAGCTCAAAAGGAGGCAGTGTGAGTTTTTCCAAGACATAATTGAGGTCCCACGCAGGTATTGGTGCTCTCCTTCGAGGTCTTATGTTTTTGGCCCCTCTGAGGTCCTGCCTTATTAAAGAATGAGAAAAGATAAGGTGGTTCCGTATTGTAATGGGCTGAAATGGAAGAGGCATGGATCTTAACTGATGAAAAGGATAGGCCTCTGTCCAGCATCTCAGTTAAGTATTGTAAAATCTGAGGAATGTTTGCAACAAACATGTCGATTCCTTGTGCCTGGTTCCAAGCACAGAATCTCTTCCATTTTTCTGCATAAGAGTTTCTGGTACTGGGCCTCCTGGTTTCCAAAATAACATCCATCACAGTTTTGGAGAGAGGAGTGTTCTGAATGGCTTCATTATCCGCCATGCTGCCAGATTTAAGGTCCTGAGTTGGCTGTGCAGGATCTGATTGTTTTGTTGGGTCAGTAAGTGAGGAATTTGAGGCAATGTCCAGGCTGGACCTTGAGGCAAGTTCTTTAGGACTGGGTACCATTGCTGGCGTGTCCAGTGTAATTTTTGGCTTCTCTTGTCTGACCTTTAGGAGTACCTTGGGGAGGAGAGGCAGTGGAGGAAAGGCATATACTGTTAGGTTTTTCCAGCTGAATGATAAGGCATCCACTTCCCATGCTTGCTTGTTATAAGTCCTTGTGCAGAATCTCTGTAGTTGGCAGTTGTGAGGGGAGGCAAACAGATTATGTCTGGGCATCCCCATTTCCTTATCATGCTGAAGACTTGTGGATACAGTTTCCACTCATGGGGATCCATGAGGTTTCTGCTTAGTTCATCTGCCAGAGTATTTATCTTCCTGGCAGGAATTGTGCTTGCAGGTGAACTTGATAAGTCAATGCTGTGTCCCACAAAGTCATGGCTTGTCTGCAGAGGGGGTAGGAATGTGTGCCTCCCCGCTTGTTTATGTACCACATGACTGTAGTATTGTCCGTCTTTATCAGTAATTGTCCTGGATGAAGTAGATCCTTGAAAGTTGTCAGGACATTTTTAACAGCTAGCATCTCTTTTTGATTGACATGAAGATGCATCTGGCTTGCGGGCCATGTACCCTGAATACATTTTTTTGCCATGTGGGCCCCCCAGGCATAATCTGATGTATCCGTTGTTAGTGTCTGCCTAGCTGTGGGTAAAGTGAATGGCTGTCCCTTGTGGTGACCGGCCTGTGCCCACCATCGAAACTCCTGTTGCAGGCAGGGAATGAGGGTAATTAATGTTTCCAGGCTGTGGCAATGTTGAGTCCAAACACTTTTTGATACCATTGTAGTTTCCTCATATGCAGTCTGGCATATGTAATTAGCAGGATGCAAGATGCCATGAAGCCCAAAGCCTGCAGAATTTTTCTTGCAGATAACTGGGTCTTTGTTGCCAACATTTTGAAGTAAGAAGTCAGTTGCCTTTGTTTGTCTGGCGTGAGATGAGCCATCTGGGCAGTTGTATTTAAGCTTGCACCCAGGAATATTCTCTCGAGAGGGTACTAGTTTTGATTTATTTTCGTTTACTGTGTACCCTTGGTGAATTAGTAATCTTTTTACAAACGCCAGATGCTTTAGTAGAATGTCCTTGTTCTCTGCTTGAATAAGGCAGTCGTCCAAGTAAGGATATATTTGAATTTCTCTGTCTGCAAAATGCAATTACTGGTGCCAGGCATTTTGTGAAGACCCTGGGCGCAGTAGATAAGCCAAAGGGCAGTGCAGAGAATTGGTAGTGCATTGAGCCAGCTATGAATCTGAGGTATCTTCTGCAAGATTGTCTGATTGGGACATGCAGGTATGCCTCTTTTAGGTCCAAAGTTAGAGCATGAGCAGAAGCTGCTGCAGAGTCAACATTTTGAATTTTGGAACGTCCAGAAATGTGTTTAGAATAGACAGGTCCAGTATTGGTCTCCAGGCTTTGTCCTTTCTGGGTACCAAGAACAGTCTCGAGTAAAATCCTTGTCCCTGCTCTTGCTGTGGTACTCGCTGAATGGCCCTCATGTCCATGAGGGATGAAACTTGCTTTTGTGCCTCTGCCCATTGATTGTATGGCAGGTCTGGCAAACCTTTTGCCCTTGGCAGGGTGTGAAAATGGAACCTGTAGCCCTGAGACACTATATTCAAGACCCATTTGTCCTGGGTGATCATGTGCCAATTTTGTGAAAAAAGTGCTAGTTTTCCCCCTAAGGGGGCTGCCAAAAGATAAGTGCCTGGTGCTGGCAGCAGAAAGTCATTCGGACTGTTCCCTGTATAGCTGTGATTTGTCTTCTCCGCTTTTGGAGGTAGAAGCACCCTATTGTTTAGGCCTGTATGAGCCTTGGGGCTGGGATCTGCCTCTGGGGCATCTGTATCTGCCTCTTTGTGGCCTGTCTGACACTGGAAAGGACCAATTCTTTGTGGGCCAGTTCCTGCTAAATCTGGGTGGCTGCACCTGTAAGAAAACCTTAACTGTCTGCATAGATTTTGCTTTGTCCTCCATTTTCTTCAACACCTCCTCTGCTTTAACACCAAAGTATCATACTGTAATGGAGCATCTAATAATTTTGCTTTAACATGATCAGGCAGATTCTGTTCCTTTAACCAAGCATGCCTCCTAATGACAGAACCCGTAACAGCGGCCCTGCAAGAGGCCACCAGAGAATCAAAACCACATTGCAAAGTATGCCTTCCCACTTGTTCAGTTGTATGCAATAAATCCTGCATTTCCTTGTTTTCTGCATATTCAGAATTTAAGATTTTCTGTTTAAGCAGTGACATTAAGTATTGCTGATATTTAAGCATATGAAATTGACAATTTATAGCCCTCTCAGCCAAGGTAGCAGAAGTGTAAACCTTTTTCCCCCATCTGTCCAGTGCCCTTGAATCCCTATCAGAGGGGATAGGGTTTTTTGCAGTGGAAGCCTTGACCACTTTGGGACCCTGAGAAATAGTTTCTGGGTCAGCAGCAGGGTTTTTATAAAGAAATTTATGTGAATCTGGAACCCTGTAGTATCTGTCTGGCTTAACGGGTACAGGGGGTAAAGAGTCAGGAGACGGGCCGGACTCTGAAAATACATCACCTTTTCTTAGATTCTGAGTAGTCTTGGCTCTCCCAGTGGAAGTGCTCCCTCATGGCATGCAGGGTTTCCCCAAAAGAATAATCCCAGGAGGAGAGGCTGAAGGGATAGATTCTTCAGCAGCAGAATCCTCATAGGGAGGAAGAGAGTATTCCTGTTCAGAAGAGAGTCAAACTATATCAGGCAGCACAAAATAGGGCTAGAAGTGCATTCAAACAGGGGCTATGTGTAGAATTACATTTTTAATTCACTAGGAAGACTTATCTTACCAATGAAGCAAAAAATGCAGGCAATCCAAACTTTTCAGTAGTCCCTCAAACAAATGCAGTCGACAGGATACACGTACAATGAAAAGGAGTTCCACACACCACATGGATTTTATTAGGTTGAGTGGGCTGGGAAAGGCAGGTCTGACATCACAATGTGGGAGGAACACTGGCTCTTCTATACAGCATGCAAATCAGGCGGGGGTTACATCACTTTGGGGGAGGAAACATCCCGATAGCTAGAGCAAGCGCAGATGGCAGATGTGACATCATAATTTCAGAGCCAGCTACAGGTTTTTCAAGTTGGTTTGTAAAGTGAAACAAAAACAGTACAGAAAGCTAGGAAGCAGAACAGGGAAAACAGTTGAGTGGGTTATTTTTTAAAGCTGCAAGGGTGATTTTTTTAAGCTTTATCAAAGAACAGGGACTGGAGGAGTCAGCAGGTTGGGGAATCTGGTTTAATATCCTGTTGTTTTCCTTTAAAGGAAAACTCCACCCCCCTCATACAGTTTAACTCAATTGTTAGGTTTTTCTCCCAACAATATGGTTCCAGAATTGTGTATGTAACCAGAAACTTGCTTGTAGCTTTTAAAACGTTTATTTCCTTACACTGGAGTCAAAGAAAGGGAAAGCCCACCTACTTTTTTTTTTTTTTTTTTTAAACTTAACTTTTCACATACTTTGCAGAGAAATTCGTCTCCACCTGCATGACACATCATAGACCCAGTTAAATCTGTAGTTTACCCTGTCAGGTACTGCTTAAATGGATAATTAATCCTGGTAATGTCAGGAACGCAGCAGCTGATATAAAAAAAAGACAGAAAGCTGTGAAATTGTTTCCACTGTTTTTACTGCAGAAGGGAGGAGAACTTAACACTCCCCTTTCATAGCAAAACAAAGCAATTAGATCAGTCGGGTTTAAAGGAAATTGTCAACTCGTGACAAATTTACATAAGCAGCAACACAGTATTGAAATTCTAAGCTTTAAATGTTACTTATAATAGTCTGTTAAGATTACTTGAATAGTAGCAACGACTTTTGTGACATTTAGAAAAAAGTCAGTAAATATTTTTTCTTGTAAAGTATAAATGCATTCACCATTTTCAAGCCTACACACAGACACAGACACACACACAGAGAGACCGAGGCGCACACAGAGACTGAGGCGCACACACACACGCACGCACACAGACGCACACACACGCACACAGACACGCACGCACACAGATACACAGACACACACAGATACACAGACACACACAGATACACACACACACACAGATACACACACACACACAGATACACACACACACACAGATACACACACACACACAGATACACACACACACAGATACACACACACAGATACACACACACACAGATACACAGGCCAGAACTGCAGAAAGGGAGTCAGGTGACAACCCTATCAACTAGGTGCACTGATACTATTCATAAAAAAGAATAGTTGTGTAAAATCTTACCATAACCAGAGATGTCCTTTTCCTCCATGTTCCAGTATTCTTGGTGTGGGATTTCCTGCCTTCAGATGACTCGTACGATGGCTCCTATACAAAAGCTTCAGCTTGGCTGTTGCACAGCTGCGTGGGATGTCTCGCGTATGGCCATAAACCAGGGACCTTAAGTATGACGTCTGCACACAAAATCCTCAGAACTTGAAGCTAAGCAGGCAAAGTAGATGGCCCAACAGGATAGGTTGCCCAAGGTGACATGAAAAAGGCCCTGTGTCACTTCTGTAATCAAGACAGGCATTAGGGATCGGTTAGACTGGTAGAGTCTGTGAGGGGAAATGGTGGGTGGGATGGAATACTGCAACATGGAAGAGAAGGACATCTATGGTTATGTTAAGATTTTACACAACTATTCTACGTCTTTCTATTCCTATGTTGCAGTATTCTTGGTGTGGGGGAGTACCACAGCTTAGTTTGATGAAAGGGTGGCGGATGCAGAAGATAATTCCACAAAGCCTTGTAGGATTGCCCTGGCAAATCCTGCACGTGCTTTGGAGATTTGGTCCAATTTGTAATGTTTGGTGAAAGTGTGGATAGTGGACCATGTAGCTGCTTCCATAATGGAAGCTGTGTCCATGCCTTTTTGGAAGGCCTTGGAAGTGGCCACTGCTATTGTGGAGTGTGCCTCAACTCCAACCGGAGGGGATTTTCCATGGTGTGAGTAGCAAAAACAGATTTCCTTTCTAATCCAGGATGCAATGGTCTGTTTGGTGACTGCTTTGCCCAATGCCCTAGAGTGGAAAGATATAAAGTTGTTTGGGTTTCTAATGTCTTTAGTCTGAGGTAAAATCTCAGTTGCCTGTGGACATCTAGGGAGTGGGGTATCCTCTTTCCCTGGTGGGTGGGAGAAGGGGAAAAATTGGGTAGGTGAACGGATTGATTTAGAGTTTAAGTCATTAACTACCTTGGGCATGAAGGAGGAGTTAGTCTTCAGTGTGACCCTGTCCCTATGAAAGATGGTGTAAGGTGAGCATGCCATTAAGGCTTGTAGCTCAGAAGCCCTTCTGGCTGAGGTAACAGCCACTAACAGTACTGTTTTCCAAGTACAAAACTGTAGATTGGCTGTATTAGCCGGTTCAAAGGGGAGCTAGGTGAGTTTTTACAGGATGAAGTTCAGGTCCCATGGAGGAGGGGATAGGCTTCTTAGGTGGTCTGATGTGTAAGACCCCTTTAAGGAAAAGTTTCACAAGTAGCCTGGCTATCAAGGGAGGCGCTAGAGTTAAACAGGCAGATAATGCGGAGAGGTGCACTTTCACTGATGAATAGGTAAGTCCACCCTTTATAAGTTGACATATATGAAAGGACTAGGGGGGTTGTCAAATTCATAAGGGTCCCTTTCCTGTCCCAGACACCACTGAGTAAATTGTTCCCATTTAGCAAGGTATGATTTTCTAGTAGAGGGTTTCCTGGCCTCCCTCTGGACGGATAGCACGCCCTCTGAATAGTGGTGTCTGAACGGGGTTAGTAATTTATCACCCAGAGAGTCAGGGATAGCATTTTCAAGTGTGGGTGTAGAAGAGTTCCACTGTCGGTCAGAAGGTCCAACTTATGGGGTAACTTGCAATGACTGCCCTTGGCTAAAATGTGCAGAAGGGGGAACTAGTGCTGCCTTGGCCAGTAGTGAGTCGCTAGCAAGATTTCTGGCTGGTCCTTCCCGATTTTCAGAAGGACTTTCTGAATCAGAGGGAAAAGGGGAGATGAGTAAAGGAACTTCCCCTCCCATGTGAAACTGAAGGCGTCTACTCGCCAGGCTTGGGGGGAATAAGTCTTTGTGCAGGTGGTCTGCAGTTGCCTGTTCTGGGGGGAGGCAAACAGGTCTACTTGTGGAGTGCCCACTAGTGGACTATGTCTAGGAAGACCATCCTGTCCAGCATCCAATCGTGTTGTGGAGAGGATGTTCTGCTCAGGAGGTATGCTTGCTTGCTTGTCCTGCGAAGGGATGTAGCTGGACTGTAGAGATAGGTTTTGCTTAGATACTAGGTCCTAAATTAGTAGGGCTAGCCTGCACAATTGATATGCCTTGGTACTTCCTTGTTTGTTGATGTACCATATTACAGTGGTATTCTCCGTCACTATCAGAAGAGGACCTGGTAGCAGTAGGGGTATGAAAGTCTGTAGAGCTAAAAGAACCGCTGTCATCTCCTTTACATTGATGTTTTGGTTTTCATGGGAGGATACCACTGGGCTTGGACTCTGTAAGAGTGCAAGGTGGCTCTTCAACCTGAGTCTGAGGCATCTGTATGCAATATTTGTGCGAGTTGAGGGGGCTGCAGTGGAAGCCCTGGGTTTAGTTGCTCTTGTTGGAGCCACCAAATGATTTTCTTCTTTAAACAGGGAAGAAGGGGGATAACTTGTTCCAAGTGACTCTGGTGCTGTGATCAGATATTTTTGAGGTACCACTGCTGTTTTCGCATATGCATTCTGGCCAATGGTATCATAGGAATGGCTGCTGCCATCAACCCCAGGAGTCGAAGGAATTCCCTTGCAGTGACTGTCAGGGAGATCAAGACTTCCTGGAAGTGGGGAAGTTAAATAGAACCTTGTCCTGTGGGAGAAAGGCTTTCATTTGTTTCGTATTGATTCTGCAACCTAGGAATATCTCGTCCTTGTCTGGGTTCAGGGAGGACTTATTGAAATTTGCAGTTAACCCAAGACTTTGTAGAAGGGACATAGTAAAGTGTAGATGTCTTAAGAGGGAATCTTCGGACTGTGCTAGAATAAGGATGTTTGTCCAGATATGGGTAAATCTTGATTCCTTGGATCCTGCAGAAGGCAATGGCTGGAGCTAGGCACTTTGTAAACACTCTTGGGGCAGTGGATAAACCAAAGGACAAGGCTGTATATTGGAAATGTGATGATGGGCCAGAGAAACGCAGGAAATGTCTGTGTGAGGCCCTGCTGGGAATGTGCACATAAGTATCTTTTAGGTCCAAGATGACCATGAAAGAATTTGAAGGCATGAGGGATGAGTGGGAAGTGACATTTTGAAGGAGGGTATCTGTAGGTAAAGGTTTAGAAAGGAGAGATCCAAAATGGGTCTCCAGTGCCCGTTCAAGGAACCAGGAACAAACGGCAGCAGAATCCCTTCCCTTCTTTTCCTGTGTTAACAGGCTCTATTGTGCCTTGCTGTTGCAGGTTTGACAGAATTTGTGGAAGGAGATGGCATTGTTTTGCTTTTTTGGGGGAAATGGAATGCCCTTCCGGGGGAGGGGGATATGATTCCAGGATAGAAAGTATCCTTTTTGAATAATGGTTAATACCCATTGGTCTGTGGTGATTATTTGCCAGAAGGGGAGGCTGTGGGTAAGGTGAGCTGAGAGGGGCAGATGGGCAAGGCAGTTGCGCATTATTAGAACCTCCCCTGTCCTGAAAGGGTTGTCTAGGGTGAGGAGGTGGGGCCAGTGGGCCTGGATGAGGAATGTCTTCTACTTCCTCTTCTGGGTCTGGAGGAGGAGGCAGCAGAATTCGGGTTATGCCTAACGAAGGTAGCCTTAGCCAGGTAGTTCCTATAAAATTTGGGTATAGGAGATATCAGGAGATGTTTAATATCCTGTAATTCTTTGCTTTTTTCTTGCAGATTCTTAAATAGGTCTGTAGATTGCTTTCCAAAGAGTAAGTTTTGATCCAGGGGGGCGTCCAAGATTTTGGATTTTAAGTCCTCTGGCAGATTCTGTAGTCTAAGCCATGAATACCTCCAAAGGACAGATGCTGATGCTGCAGAGCTAGCAGAAGCTTCTGCAGCATCGTAGCTGCATCTTATGGAGTGTGTAGCCACTTGTAGTGCTAAAGACAATTTGGAGGAGATATCCGTTTTAATGGGACTGTCAGGAATTGATGCCAGCATATAGGTGGCTTGGTATACTAAGTCCAGGGCATACTTGATCACATGAGTTTGATATTTAATGGCTCTGAAGGACAAAGTGGAGGAAGTGTACACCTTTTTGAATATCCTATCCATGGATTTCCCATCTTTATCTGTGGGCAATAGGGAGGCAGAAGGTAAAAACTAGACTGTTTATCAGGGGCAGTGGCAATCACTGCTAAAGTCTGTTAAGGGTGGCTTTATGAGGAATTTTTGTTCCTCTGGCACCTTGTAGAAGCGGTGAGGGCGCTTAGGTACAGGAAGCTGCGAGTCAGGTGTTCTAGAGGCTGTAAAGGCATCCAAGTATGCAGGAAGAAAGTACAGCTGTGTACACCTACCATAAATGTAGATGTTACGGTGTATTCATTGTTGCAGTCATCACATTTGGGTTATCTGCTTGCAGTAGCCCTCAGTCGGCCTGATTAACAAAGTCTTGGGTCCTGCGTCGGTTGCTGTCCCTTCTTCCTTGAAGTCAGGTTGTCAGGGGTATAAAACATGCAGCCGACGCCATTACATCAGTTTCTTCCCTCAGATGTCAGGTGCCCCCCGAAAGGGAAGCAATTAAATCTATAAATATACAAGGTTATACCTCCAACAAAAAAGCAAATACACCAAAAACCTTTTGAGCATAACAAAGGACAGCAGAGGAATAGCCAAAAGTAGTAAGGGAACTGGAGGGAGGGTTAACCAGGACTAAAACAGTGCATAAACTCAAACATCTACATTTATGGTAAGTGTGCATAACTTTACTATGTTCGTGTTTCACTGCTGCAGTCATCACATTTGGATAGATTCCAAAAGCTAAGGAAGGGAGGAGGAATTTAGATAGCATTAGGACCAGCTAAAAGGCCCTGCAAGACTGCAGTGGCAAAGCCAGCTCTGGATTTAGACAAAATTGGCAGGTGGTAATGCTTGGTGAAAGTACGTACAGAACTCCAGGTAGCAGCTTCTAGGATGTCCCTTGTAGGGAAGCCTCTGAGAAAGGTTGTAGAGGTAGATGCAGCCCTGCTTGAGTGGGGTCTGATCCCCTGTGAGATAGGTTTTCCATGATGCTTGTAGCAGAAATGAATGCAATGGCCTATCCACTTGGAAATGGTTTGCTTTGAAATAGCCTTCCCCTCTGCCCATGCAACAAATGCCACCAGCAGTTCAGATTTCCTTTGAGGTTTAGTCCTGTACAAGTAGAATCAAAGTTGTCTGTGCAAATCTAATGAGTGCTGTTATCCATTGCCCTTTGCTCTGTGGATTAGGAAAGAAGGTTGGCAAATGAATGGACTAAGGGCCACACTGGATACCACCTTGGGCATGAAGGAGGGATTGGTCCTGAGGGACACCCTGTCCGCATGAAAGATGATGAAAGGCTCCACTGCCTTGAGGGCCTGCAATTCAGGTACCCTTATTGCTGAAGTGATTGCTAAAAGAAAAGCTGTTTTCCAAGAAAGGAATTTTAAGTCTGCAGTAGCAGTTGGCTCGAAAGGGGAAGAGTGAGGTTCTCCAATACAAAGTTAAGGTCCCAGGGCTGGAGTTAAGAGCTCTCCAGGGTGGTCGTAAATTTTTTTGCCCTCTGAGGAACTGCTTGAGCAGTGGAGAGAAAAGGGGAGGTTCTGTGTTATAATGAGCTGAAATGGCTGAGGTGTGAATTCTGATGGAAGAGAAAGACAGGCCCTTGTTAATCATCTGAGTTAAGTATTGTAAAATCTGAGGTAAATTGGGCACTGCTGTGCTCATCCATGGAGATTGGTTCCAGGCACAGAATCTTTTCCATTTTTCAGTATAAGATTTTCTAGTACTATTAAACGAAATTAAGCACCACAAACCAAGTTGTAAGCACAATTTATTGTATCCACACCAACGCTTTTAAAAAATACCACGTTTTCGTCTTCAACTTAGTAAATGAAAAGCCACCACAACATTTCTGTATTCATACCCTCCAAAAGCGTTAGTGTGGATACAATAAATTGCTCGTGAAAGCGTTAGTGTGGATACAATATATTGTTCGTGCTTACAACTTGGTTTGTGGTGCTTAATTTCGTTTACTAGTTACCGTGAGCACTATTAGTCCATTTTCTAGTACTATGCCTCCTTGCCTCAAATGATATCCATCACTGGTTTACTGAGGGATGGTAAAGGAGAGATTAGGTAATTAGCCAGGCTGCTAGGTTCAATGTTTGAAGCTGAGGGTGCAGAATCATCTGGTTCTCCTGCGGAGACAATAGGGAAGGAGTCTGGGGCAGAAGCCATGGGGCCAACAGTGACACTGCGCAAGAGGGGTTATGAGTGTTGGCGTGGCCAGTCTAGAGCAATCAAAATCGTCCTTGGTTTGTCCTGTTTGATCTTTAGTAGTACTTTGGAAAGCAGAGGCAGAACAGGAAATGCATAAACTGATTTTTCCAGCTGAAGGACAGAGCATCCACTTTCCAAGCTTGTTTGTGGGGAGTCCTTGTGCAAAATTTGTCCAATTGATAGTTCAGGGGGGAGGCACACTGGTCTATATCGGGGTTCCCCCATTTGCTTGTTAACATGTATAAAATCCTTGGTTCCAGTTTCCACTCTTGTGGGTCCATGAGATTTCTGCTTAGGTCGTCTGCCAGCATATTTAGTTTTCCTGGCAGGAACTGAGCTTGTAGATGCACTTGATAGCTCAGGGCTGTGTTCCACAATGCCATGGCTAGTCTGCAGAGGGGATAAGAATGTACCACATACAGTGGTGTTGTCCGTCCTTACCATTAATTGTCTTGGAAGAATGTGGTCCTTGAAGGCTGTCAAAGCATTCTGTACAGCTAACATTTCTGTTTGATTGATATGCAGGTGCATTTGACTTGGGATCCATTTGCCCTAAATGCACTTCCCTGTCAGGTGTGCCCCCCATGCATAGTCTGATCCATCTGTTAGAGTTTGGGCGGCAGGGGGTAGTGTGAATGGTAGTCCCTTGTTTTGGTGGCAGGCCTCTGTCCACCAAAGGAACTCTTAACTGTAGGCAAGGTATGATAGGAATCATTGCTTATAGATCCTGAGAATGCTGACACCATAAGCTTTTTAAATACCACTGTAGTTTCCACATATGCAGTCTTGCATATGGAATTAGTAGAATGCAGGAGGCCATGAACCCCAAGGCTTGCAGTAATTGACTTGCAGACAGCAGGGTTTTTGTGGCCATTAGTTTGAAGTAAGTTGCCAAATGAATTTGTTTCTCTGGCATGAGGAAAGCCATCTGGGAAGTTGTGTTCAAGCTTGCTCCCAGGAATATAATTTGTTGACAGGGTACCAGCTTGTATTTCTTTTCGTTTATGGTATACCCCAGACAAGTTAGCGCATTTTGTACAAATGCCAGATGATTCAAAAGCATGTCATGGCTTTCTGTCTGAATTAGACAATCGTCCAGGTATGGGCAAATTTGAATATTTCTTTGCCTGCAAAATGCAATGACTGGAGCTAGGCACTTTTCTAATACCCTGGGTGCAGTAGGTAAGACAAAAGGCAGTGCAGAGAATTGATAGTGCATGTAGCCTGCTTTGAAGCTTAGATATCTTCTGCAAGATTCCCTGATTGAGATATTGTGCAGGTAGGCTTCCTTTAAATCTAGTGTTGCCAACCAAACATCCTTGCCTAGCACAGGAAGCAACTGGTGAAGAGTTAGCATCTTGAATTTTGGGATGAACAAAAAGGTGTTTAGAATAGAAAGGTCCAGGACAGGACGCCAAGAGTTGCTTTTTCTGGGTACACTAAGGCAGCTTACCATAGGGGGAGTCTTACTACTCCCTGATTTGGAAGTGGGAACCCCCCTCCCCACTGCTTAATCCTGTGCGTATCCTGGGACTGAAGCGTCGGTATTCTGCTGGTTCTGGGTTTGAACTGAGAAGGCCTGGAAGAGGCAGGAAAGGACCAATTCTTAGAGGGTCAATGCTTATGAAATCTTGGAGGCTGTACCTGTAAGAAATCTAACAGTTTGCATAGATTTAGCTTTTTCCTCCACATTTTTCAGTACTACTACTGCTTTGTTGCCAAACAGGCAGTCCTGATTTAAGGGAGCATCCAGCAATTTAGCTTAAACATGATCGGGCAAGGATTGCTCCTTAAGCCAAGCATGCCTTCTAAGTACAGACCCAGTGACAGCCGCCCTGCAAGATGCCTCTAGTGAATCAAAACCACACTGCAAAGTATGTTTTCCAACTTGTTCAGCAGAATGCATTAAATCCTGTAAATCTTTATTTTCAGCACAGTCAGGAATCAACAATTTTCTGTTTAAGCAGTCCAATAATATGCAACTGATACTTTAACACATGAAACTGGCAGTTTAATGCCCTAATGGCCAAGGTTGCAGAAGTTCGAGTTTTAGGCCTTGAAGAAGATGGCATTGGTTTAATATGCAAGTCAGTAGGCCCGAATACACCCTCAGAAGCCCTTGCCTGCACAGCGGCTACGGACCCATCTAAGATAGAGACATCCGCAGGTTCCACAGTCGAAGAAGCATCTTGCGGCACACCGGACTCCGAATGGGTCTCAGTAGAGGCCTGTGAATCTGAAGTAGCAGTTATCAGGGGCTGAAAAGAACCTCACTGAGAACCGGCAAACTGTCGACTAGCTTAGAAGCGTCTGCAGCTTTGGACCTAGGCAGCCTGTCTCTGTCTTAATCTTTGCATTTTTTTGGAATGTCGTTAGTCGGGTGGCTTAACGAAGACATATCTGGATAATTGAACAGAGTACCAAAATATTTAGAAGCGTAAATATATCGACGACGACAGTTCGTTGTTTAAATAAGGCAAAAAGCCGACAACGATGTATGTCGTGGTCAGGGCCTAGGCAAGGAATACAGTACGAATGAAAATCTTTATGAGGTATTTGCTTTCCACAAGAAATGCAATTGACTAACTGGCATCGGTTTAGAGCAAGAAAAAGTTTCCCCAACGGGGTACTTGGCTTTAGTTGAAGGCTTTGGTTCTGAAACTCGGATACGAAAATTTCAGGAGTCGGCCGACCGACACTTGCAAACTGCTTCTGTTTCAGGCACCGCACGGCAAGAAAGACTGATGTAATGGCGTCGGCTGAATGCTTCACACCCCTGACTACCTGACATCACGGAAGATGAGACAGCAAACGACGCAGGACCCAAGACTTTGATAATCAAGTCAACTGAGGGCTACTGCAAGCAGATAACCCAAATGTGATGACTGCAATAGTGGAACACGAAGATCATCTGACCTGCTTAGCTGTAGTCTTGCCGGAAAGCTTAGCCTTGTGTGGTCTCTCTCTATCTTTCTCTGCGATTTTTAGAATGTCCACGGATTACTGGCCGACAGACACCATTTCAAAATGCCAAGATGGAAGACAAAAATATCTGTCTACAAAAGGAGCACTACGGCAAATGGATCTCACGTTCAAGAAAGAACAGAACAGGCAACGGGGGACGTTGTTGTCTGGGCCTAAACAAGTGACGCAGTATGACTGGAAGTCTCTGTGTGGGATCTGCTTTAAACAGGCGAGACAATTGTTAACTTTTACAGACATTAGTTAGTGCAAGAAAAAAGAATTCCCAATTGGATACTTAGCTTTAGACATTTTCAGTTGTAATTCCAACTCTGGTAACAACCAACCAGCACACTTGCAAACTGCTTCTGCTACAGGCTCCACGGCAAGAAAAACTGATGTAATGGCGTCGGCTGCCTTGCCTCTTATAGCACTGATGACCTGACAACAGACTACAGGCGACAGCAGCAGACGCAGAAATACATTTACTTTGGTATTCAGGCCGGCCGAGGGCTATCACAGCAGGGATAACCACACAGGTGATGACTGCAAGAGTGAAACACTAAGAACATCCTGAGGACACAGCCCTTACATCATAACTACATTTCAAGAGTGTCTAGTAACTTGACTGCAAGAATTTAGCTGGCTAGATATCTTAGATTTATTGGGGGAAATCAGGTAGGTAACCCAATTGTTTAATTACGTGTGTGAGGGCGGCCAAGGAGTATTTGGCCAAACGAGTTTGACAGTTTATGGCTCTCACAGATAAGGTAGCAGATTACACAATTTTTTGCCCAATCTTTCCATTATACTTTCCTTATCCAAAAAGAGTAAGGAAGTAGAGGAAACCAGCTTAAATGGTTTATCTGTAAGCCACAGAAATAGTCAATGGATTTGCAGAAGGGGCCTTGAAGATGAATTTGACATCTTCAGGGACTTTATAAAATCTGCCTGGATGCTTAGGTGGAAGCGGTTGTGAGTCGGGAATCTCTGAAGCAGCCAGGAAGGCAGCCAAAAATCCAGCATGGAACCACAGACAAGTTTGGGGACTCCATTTGTAAGAGGTCATAACACCTCTTATGGGTCTCAGTAACTTGACTTCAGTCTCATTTTACAATAAAAGTCTTTCATTTGAACTATTGCCTCTCCTAAACTATTATCTTCCCCAAGGGAATCTGTTCCATTTGACTCCTCTGGGGAAGCATACCCCAGAGAAGCAATTTGGGAGGTGTAAGTGAGGGATTCAACCACTGAAGCATCCTCTTCCACAGAGGAAATATCAGGCAATACTTTACTCTTTGGGGTGCAGACTGAAGGGGCCTGGGCAGAGCTAAAGGCCTGGCGTAAGGCTAAGAAGGCATTAAGTAGGCCTTGGGTAAAGGCCTACCAGTCAGGCGTTTAGTCAAACAGTATGTTCGGTTGAGAAGCAGCAGTATATTTTTTCTGCTGCTTCATTTTGGCAGTGTCCAACACAGAAGTGTCTGAGATTTGATGAAAAGGAGGGCCAGACATTAGGCAACATATCTTGCCGAACGATTTGGAAAAAGTACAGTTTTGTACCTACCATAAATGTAGATGTCCGAACTGGATAGCATCTGCAGTCATAACAACTGGGTTGTTCTGTCGTCAGGCAGCCCTTCGGTCGGCCGGATGCCAAAGTCTGGGTCCGGCTTCGGCTGATGTCGCACTTCACCCGACATCATCTCTGCTGGTCTTTGGGTATAAAGGCATCAGCCGACGCCATTTTCCTCAGTGTTTCTTGCCCCAGATGCCAGTTGCCCTCTTGGAAGGCTAAATTTTGGATAAATGCCAATGTTTCCAAAAAGATAGAAGGCAAACACAAGAAATAAGCATGTATGTACATATATACAAACAAATACACCATAAGAGACTCCCCCCACCAGCTAGCTATTAGGGGGGGAAATACCCTAGGAGTACCACAGAGGGGAAGGAGGGAGGGTAATCCTGACTGCAGATGCTATCCAGTTCGGACATCTACATTTATGGTAGGTACAAAACTGTACTATGTCCTTCATGGATGCATCTGCAGTCATAACAACTGGGTAGAATACCATAGCCAACTAGGGGAGGAGGAAGAAGAAATTATGGTGTGGTAAGGATCCCTTGCAGTACAGCAGTGGCAAACCCTGCTCGGGATCTGGAATACAGAGGTAAATTATAATGCTTGGCAAATGTATGCACGGAGGTCCAAGTAGCCGCCTCAATAATGTCCTTGGTTGCCACTCCTCGTAAGAAGGCTGTGGTAGTGGCTGTTGCCCTTGTGGAATGAGGTCTTATGTTCTGTGGAATTGGTTTTCCATGGAAGGAGTAACAGAATCGTATGCAATTTCCTATCCATTTTGAGATTGTCTGTTTGGAAATTGCTTTTCCTTCTCTTCCTGTTGCATAGGCTACAAAAAGCTGGTCAGTTTTTCTGTTACTTTTGGTTCTGTCCAGGTAGTAGCGTAGCTGTCTATGTACATCCAAGGTATGCAGCATTCTTTCCCCTCTGTTTTGTGGGTTGGGGAAGAAGGTAGGTAGGTGGATTGCCTGGTTTAAAGACACTCTGGATACCTCCTTAGGCATAAATGTAGGATTAGTTCTCATGGACACTATCTTGGTGGAAGATTAGGAAGGGTTGTACTGCCATTAGGGCCTGAAGTTCAGAAACCCTCCTTGCTGAGGTTATTGCCAGTAGGAAAGCAGTTTTCCATGATAGATGCTGTAGGTCTGCTGTTGCTGCTGGTTCAAAAGGCGGGAGTGTCAACTTTTCTAGCACAAAGTTCAAGTCCCAAGCTGGCAGTGGTGGTTTCCTAGGAGGTTTTACATTCTTGATCCCTCTGAGGAACTGCCTGAGTAGAGGATGTGAAAAGACCGGTGGATCAAAGCTGTATTCTGCTGAAATAGCTGATGCATGTATCTTGATGGAGGAATAGGACAGGCCTGTATGTAGAAGCTCTGCCAAATACTCCAGAATGTTAGCAATATCTATATTCGACACGTCTTTTCCTCTTTCAGCACTCCAAATGACAAACCTTTTCCATTTTCCTGCATAGTTTCTTCTTGTTGAAGGTCTGCTGGCTTCAAGGATAATGTCTTTAACCCTTTGGGAAAGATCTGGATTAGTTGCTGCTATGTGATGTTCCATGCAGTCAGTTGCAAGGTTTTTAGGTTTGGATGCATGATGCTGTAGTTGTTCTGAGTTAACATCAAAGGCATCAGGGGTATTTGCCCACATTTTGTCCCGAGACATGCTCCTCAGCAATGGGTACCAGTGTTGTCTTGGCCAGTTCGGAGCTATCAGGATTATCATTGGACGTTCCTCCTTGATTTTTAGTAATACCTTGTGTATCAAGGGAAGAGGTGGGAATGCATATGCTGTCAGACCTTTCCAGCTGAAGGAGAGCGAATCCACCTTCCATGCAAGCGGGTGGAATGTCCTTGTGCAGAATTTTTTGAGCTGGTGATTGAGAGGGGAGGCGAATAGATCTGTCTGTGGCATTCCCCATTTCTTTGTGATGGTCTTGAAGATGTCCAGGTGTAGCATCCATTCGTGAGCATCCGAGGTGGTTCTGCTTAATATGTCTGCTAGAGTGTTCTCCTTTCCCGGTACAAACATTGCCTGTAACTGGATGTTGTAGCCGAGTGCCAGGTTCCAAAGGTCCAAAGTCATTCTGCATAGGGGGTATGAATGAGTGCCTCCCTGTTTGTTGATGTACCACATGACTGTGGTGTTGTCTGTCCTTACCATCAAATGGCCTTCTTTGAGAAATGGGCTGAATTTTTGGATTGACAGTTTTACTGCCAGTATTTCTTTTTGGTTGATGTGCAGGTGTAGCTGGTCCTGAGTCCACAATCCCTGTACACATTTGTCCAGCATGTGAGCCCCCCATCCTAGGTCTGAGGCGTCTGTTGTGATGGTTTGGCTTGCTCGAAGGTTGTGAAAGGGTAGGCCTGGATTTGTCTGGCATGCTTGAGCCCACCATAGGAACTCCTGTTTTAGGCATGGGATTAGTGGTATTTCTGCTTCTAGGCTGTGTCTGTGTTGGGACCATAAATTCTTTAGGTACCACTGTAGTTTTCTCATATGCAGTCTGGCATGTGGGACCAAGATTATGCATGATGCCATGAAGCCCAAGGCCTGCAGAACTTTTCTTGCTGTTAGCTTGTTCTGTTTTGTTAGTGCCAAGAAGTAAAGAGGGAGTTCTTTTTGTTTTTCTGCAGTTAGGAATGCCATTTGTTTTACTGTGTGCAATTCCGCGCCCAAGAATGTCCTTGTTTGGGATGGTATCAGTCTTGACTTTTGAAAATTGACTGTGTATCCCAGGGCTTGTAGCAAGTAAATGACCCTTTGCAAATCTGTTGTCAGCTTGCTTTTGTTGTCCGCTTGTAGCAGGCAGTCATCCAGGTATGGATAAATTTGGATTCCCTGTAGTCTGCAGTGGGCGATTACTGATGCCAGGCATTTTGTGAATACTCTGGGCAGTAGATAAGCCAAAGGGCAATGCTGAGAATTGATAATGCTCTGATCCTGCAAGAAATCTGAGGTATCTTCTGCAATTTGGTCGAATGGGGACGTGCAGGTATGCCTCCTTGAGATCTAGAGTTACCAGCCAACACTCCTTGCCCAGCATGGGAAGAAGTTGCTGTAAGGTCAGCATTTTGAATTTTGGGACAATGATGTATGTGTTTAAGATGGACAGGTCGAGAATAGGTCTCCAACTTTTTTCTTTTCTTGGAACTAAGAATAGTTTGGAGTACAATCCTTTGCCTTGTTCTGTTATTGGTACTCTTTCCACAGCTCTCATCTTTGTTAATTGCATTATCTGCTGTAGAGCTTCTGTTTTTTGATTTGGAGGCAGGTTTGGCATTCCTCTTTTGACTGGTAAAGTGTGGAAGTGGAACTGGTAACCTTGGTGTATGGTTTGTAAAATCCACTTGTCTTTTGTGACATGGTGCCAATTTTTCGAAAATAAGGCTAATTTTCCACCTAATGGTGCTGCTATTTGTTCCCTGGTAGGCGGAGTTAGAGTCAAGTCATTGAGATTGTCCTGTTGCAGTGGTAGTGGCTGTGTCTGTGCCTCTGTTATTACCTTGCCACTGTCGTCCTCTGTAGGCACCCCCTCTGGATTGATTTCTGCCTCTGGAACGTCTATTCCTGCCCCTTTGGGATCTTGTGGAGTCAGGAAAGGACCAATTTTTGGCAGGCCAGTTCCTGCTAAACCTTGGGGGCTGAACCTGTAAGAAATCTTTCACCGTTTGTACAGATTTTGCCTTTTCTTCCATTTTCTTCATTACCTGCTGGGCAGGTGTACCAAACAAACTGGCCTTATCCATAGGAGCATCTAATAACTTAGCTTTAACATGATCCGTAAGGCCTGTTCCTTCAACCATGCATGTCTTCTTATCACTGTGCCAGTCATGGCTGATCTAAATGAAGCCTCCAGTGCATCATAGCCACATTTTAAAGAATGGTTACTAACCTGTTGTATGTTATTTACCATTTCTAATACATATTTCTTATCTATAGAGTCATCAGAGGATAGCTTTTTAGTTAACTGATCAAGCATAAACTCTTGGTATTGTATCATGTGAAACTGACAGTTTAAAGCTCTAGCTGAGAGAGTAGCAGAGGTGTAAACTTTTTTGCCCCATCTGTCTAAAGACCTGGATTCCCTTTCAGAAGGAATAGGATTTTTTGCTGTGGTCGAGGCTACTGCTTTAGGCCCCTGGGATATGGTTTCGGGGTCTGCCAGTGGGGCCTTGTATAGGTGGTGATGAGTGTCTGGCACCCTGTAAAATCTATCTGGTTTGGCAGGGGCTGGAGGTAAGGAATCAGGTGCAGTGCAGACATCATTAAATGCATCGTCCACAACAGAAAGGACAGGAGGTATAGCTAAGGGCCTATGTTGTGGTAAGTGCAGAAAAGTCCTAAGTCTATTTCTGGAATCTGAGAAATCCTGTTGTTGCCATTGGAATTGTTCTCTCATGGCATGTAAGGTTTCCCCAAAGGAGAATTCCTCTGGTGGAGAGGCAGCTGGAATGGATTCTTCAGCATCGGAGTCTTCATAATTGGAAAAAGGAGCCTCTGGCTGGTCTGTAATATCCGAGTCATCCGCAGAATCATCAGAGGAGACAGGCTCGGGGGGCTCTGCTCTAGGTCTCTTTTCTGGGGGTTGAGAGGCCCTGTCTGGGTGAGATTGAGATCCCCTAATTAAGGATATTAAATCTTGTGCCAGAGTAAGCATTTGTGAACTAGAAGTGGGCCTGGTTGAGGGGGGTTTAACAGGCACTGATGTAGTAGATTTGGCTGCTTTAGCCCTGGCAAAGGCCTTAATAGACATGGCTGCAGGAGGCATAGCAGCACCACGTGCTGGGGTAGAGACATCCAAAGGGATGGTGTCTGATAAGTCACTAGTAAAGTACAGTTTTGTACCTACCATAAATGTAGATGTCCGAACTGGATAGCATCTGCAGTCATAACAACTGGGTTGTCCTGTCGTCAGGCAGCCCTTCAGTCGGCCGGATTCCAAATCCGGGTCCGGCTTCGGCTGATGTCGCACTTCACCCGACGTCATCTCTGTTGGTCTTCGGGTATAAAAGCATCAGCCGATGCCATTTTCCTCAGTGTTTCTTGCCCCAGATGCCAGTAGCCCTCTTGAAGGCTAAAATTTGGATAGATGCCAATGTTTCCAAAAAGATAGAGGTAAACACAAAAATAAGCATGTATGTACATATATACAAACAAATACACCATAAAAGACTCCCCACCAGCTAGCTATTAGGAGGGTAAACACCCTAGGAGTACCACAGAGGGAAGGAGGGAGGGTAATCCTGACTGCAGATGCTATCCAGTTCGGACATCTACATTTATGGTAGGTACAAAACTGTACTATGTCCTTCATGGATGCATCTGCAGTCATAACAACTGGGTAGAATACCATAGCCAACTAGGGGAGGAGGATAAAAGTAGATTATGGTGTGTTTAGGATCCCTTGCAGTACAGCAGTGGCAAACCCTGCTCGGGATCTGGAATATAGAGGCAAATTATAATGCTTGGCAAATGTATGCACGGAGGTCCAAGTAGCCGCCTCAATAATGTCTTTGGTTGCCACTCCTCGGAAGAAGGCTGTGGTAGTGGCTGTTGCCCTTGTAGAATGAGGCCTTATGTTCTGTGGAATTGGTTTTCCATGGAAGGAGTAACAGAATCGTATGCAATTTCCTATCCATTTGGAGATTGTCTGTTTGGAAATAGCTTTTCCTTCCCTTCCTGTTGCATAGGCTACAAAAAGTTGGTCAGTCTTTCTGCTATTTTTTGTTCTGTCCAAGTAGTAGCGTAGGTGTCTATGTACATCCAAGGTATGCAGTATTCTTTCCCCTCTGTTTTGTGGGTTGGGAAAGAAGGTAGGTAGGTGGATTGCCTGGTTTAAAGACACTCTGGATACCACCTTAGGCATAAATGTAGGATTAGTCCTCATGGACACTCTATCTTGGTGGAAGATTAGGAAGGGTTGCACTGCCATTAAGGCCTGTAGTTCTGAAACCCTCCTTGCTGAAGTAATTGCCAGTAGGAAAGCAGTTTTCCATGACAGGAGTTGTAGGTCTGCTGTTGCTGCTGGTTCAAAGGGTGATAGTGTCAACTTTTCTAGCACAAAGTTTAAGTCCCAAGCTGGTAATGGTGGTTTCCTTGGAGGTTTTACATTCTTGATTCCTCTGAGGAACTGCCTGAGCAAAGGGTGCGAAAAAACAGGTGGATCAAAGCTGTATTCTGCTGAAATAGCTGATGCATGTATCTTGATGGAGGAGTAGGACAGGCCTGAATGAAGAAGTTCGGCCAGATACTCCAGAATGTTAGGCATATCTATGTTTGGCACATCTTTTCCTCTTTCCGTACTCCAAATGACAAACCTTTTCCATTTTCCAGCATAGTTCCTTCTTGTTGAAGGTCTGCGTGCTTCAAGAATAATGTCTTTAACTCTTTTGGAAAGTTCTGGATTAGCTGCTGCTATGTGATGTTCCATGCAGTCAGTTGCAACGTTTTTAGGTTTGGATGTGTGATGCTGTAGTTGTTCCGAGTTAACATCAAAGGCATCAGGGGTATTGGCCACATATTGTTCCGAGACATGCTCCTCAGCAGTGGGTACCAGTGTTGTCTTGGCCAGTGCGGAGCTATCAGGATTATCCTTGGACGTTCTTCCTTGATTTTTAGTAGTACTTTGTGTATCAAGGGAAGAGGTGGGAATGCATATGCTGTTAGGCCTTTCCAGCTGAAGGAGAGCGAATCCACTTTCCATGCTAGTGGGTGGAATGTCCTTGTGCAGAACTTTTTGAGCTGGTGATTGAGAGGTGATGCGAATAGATCTATCTGAGGCATTCCCCATTTCTTTGAGATGGTCTTGAAGATGTCCGGGTGCAGCTTCCATTCGTGGGCATCCGATGTGGTTCTGCTTAATATGTCTGCTAGAGTATTTTCTTGCCTTGCCTGTAACTGGATGTTGTAGCTGAGTGCCAGGGTCCACAGCTCCAAAGTCATTCTGCATAGGGGGTATGAATGAGTGCCTCCCTGTTTGTTGATGTACCACATGACTGTGGTGTTGTCTGTCCTTATCATCAACTGGCCCTCTTGGAGAAATGGTTTGAACTTTTGGATTGCCAGTTTTACTGCCAGCATTTCTTTTAGGTTGATGTGCAGGTGAAGTTGATCCTGTGCCCACAATCCTTGCACGCATTTGTCCAGCATGTGGGCCCCCCATCCTAGGTCTGAAGCGTCTGTTGTGATGGTCTGGCTTGCTTGACATCTGCGAAAGGGTAGGCCTGGGTTTGACTGACATGCCTGAGCCCACCATAGGAACTCCTGCTTTAAGCATGGAATTAGTGGGATTTCTGTTTCTAGGCTGTGTCTGTGTTGGGACCATAAATTCTTTAGGTACCACTGTAGTTTTCCCATATGTAGTCTGGCAAATGGGACCAAGATTATGCATGATGCCATGAAGCCCAAGGCCTGCAGTACTTTTCTTGCTGTTAACTTGTTCAGTTTTGTTAGTGCCAAGAAGTAAAGAGGGAGTTCTTTTGTTTTTCTGTAGTCAGGAATGCCATTTGTTTTACTGTGTCCAATTCAGCCCAAGAATGTCCTTGTTTGGGATGGTATCAGCCTTGACTTTTGTAAATTGACTGTGTATCCCAGTGCTTGTAGCAAGTAAATGACCCTTTGTAAATCTGTTGTCAGCTTGCTTTTGTTGTCCCCTTGTAGCAGGCAGTCGTCCAGGTATGGGTAAATTTGAATTCCCTGTAGTCTGCAATGGGCGATTACTGATGCCAGGCATTTTGTGAATACTCTGGGCGCAGTAGATAAGCCAAAGGGTAATGCTGAGAATTGATAGTGCTCTGATCCTGCAAGAAATCTGAGGTATCTTCTGCAGATTGGTCGAATGGGGACGTGCAGGTATGCCTCCTTGAGATCTAGAGTTACCAGCCAAGACTCCTTGCCCAGCATGGGAAGAAGTTGCTGTAGGGTCAGCATTTTGAATTTTGGGACAATGATGTATGTATTTAAGGTGGACAGGTCGAGAATTGGTCTCCAACTTTTTCCTTTCTTGGAACTAGGAATAGTCTGGAGTAGAATCCCTTTCCTTGCTCTGCTGTTGGCACTCTTTCCACAGCTCATGTTTGCTAACTCCATTATCTGTTGTAGTGCCTCTGTTTTTGATTTGGAGGTAGATTTGGCATTCCTCTTTTGACTGGTAAAGTGTGGAAGTGAAACCGTAACCTTGATCTATGGTTTGTAAAATCCACTTGTCTTTTGTTATGTAGTGCCAGTTCTTTGAAAATAAGGTTAACTTTCCGCCTAGAGGAGCTGCTATTTGTTCCCTGGTAGGCGGATTTAGGTTAAGTCACTGTGGTGGTGCTGATGTAGTGGCAGTGGTTGTGTCTGTGCCTCTGTTGTTACCTTGCCACTGTCGTCCTCTGTAGGCACCTCCTCTGGATTGGTTTCTGCCTCTGGAACGCCTATTCCTGCCCCTTTGAAATTTTGTGGAGTCAGGAAAGGACCAATTTTGGCAGGCCAGTTCCTGCTAAACCTTGGGGTTGAACCTGCAAGAAATCTTTAACCGTTTGAACAGATTTTGCCTTTTCTTCCATTTTCTTCATAACCTGCTGGGCAGGTGTACCAAACAAACTTGTCTTATCCATAGGAGCATCTAGCAACTTAGCTTTAACATGATCCGGTAAAGCTTGCTCCTTTAGCCATGCATGCCTTCTTATCACTGTGCCAGTCATGGCTGATCTAAATGAAGCCTCCAGTGCATCATAGCCACATTTTAAGGAATGGTTGCTAACCTGTTGTATGTTATTTACCATTTCTAATACATATTTCTTATCAAGAGATTCATCAGTGGTTAGTTTTTTAGTTAACTGATCAAGCATAAACTCTTGGTATTGTATCATGTGAAACTGACAGTTTAAAGCTCTAGCTGAGAGAGTAGCTGAAGTGTAGACCTTTTTACCCCATCTGTCTAATGACCTTGCTTCCCTTTCAGAAGGAATAGGGTTTTTAGCTATGGTCGCGGCTACTGCCTTGGGACCCTGGGATATAGTTTCGGGGTCTGCAAGTGGGGCCTTGTAAAGGTGGTGATGAGTATCTGGCACCCTATAAAATCTGTCTGGTTTGGCAAGGGCTGGGGGTAAAGAATCTGGAGCGGAGCAGACATCATTGAAAGCATCATCCACCACAGAGAGAACAGAAGGTATAGCTAAGGGCCTGTGTTGTGGGAGGTGCAGAAAGGTCCTAAGTCTTTTCCTGGAGTCTGAAAAATCCTGTTGCTGCCATTGGAACTGCTCTCGCATGGCATGTAAGGTTTCCCCAAAGGAGAATTCTTCTGGTGGGGAAGCAGCTGGAATGGATTCTTCAGCATCAGAATCTTCAAAAATGGAGAAAGGAGCCTCTGGCTGGTCAGTTATGTCTGATTCGTCAGCAGAATCATCAGAGGACACTGGCTCAGGGGGCTCTGCCCTAGGTCTCTTCTCTGGGGGCTGAGAGGCCCTGTCTGGGTGAGATTGAGATCCTCTAATTAATGAAATTAAATCTTCTGCCAAAGTAAGCATTTGAGAACTAGAAGAGGGCCTGGTTGTGGAGGGTTTAACAGGCACTGTCTTAGTAGTCTTGGCTGCTTTAGCCCTGGCGAAGGCCTTAATGGACATGGCTGCTGGAGGCCTAGCAGCACCACGTGCTGGGGTAGAGACATCCAAGGGAATGGTGTCTGATAAGTCAGTGGCAACCACCGTAGTGGATAAAATTTCTGAGGCCGATTCAAGAGAGGTAGCAGGGGCCTCAGTTGTAGAGATAGGTTCAGCTGTACTTTGATCAGTTTTCTCGGTTTCGGCCGAAACCGAGACACTCGCGGTTTGCTTAACCATGGTTTCGGCCGAAACCGCGGACCGCGAGTGTCGGTCTTCATCTTTGCGTTTTTTGGTAGATTGGGTAGTCGGAGGATCCGACGGCATAATGTACGCAAAATCAGAACCGAAAAACTGTTCTGCAAACTCCGACCGACGCCTAAGCGTCGGTTGAAAGAAGCACAGGCCGAACAGGCTTCTACGTCGTGGGCTGGGCCTAAACAAGGCAGACAATAAGAGTGGAAATCTTTATGAGGTATTTGTTTCCCACAGGTTAAACAATTATTAACTTTTTCTGACATCAGCTGAGGCAAGAAAGAGTCCCCAACGGGGTACTTAGCTTTAGAAGTCTTCGAAGTAGTATTCGGTAGAAGTAATCCCTGGATCCGACCGACCGGCACTTGCGAACAGCTTCTGCTTCGGGCGCCACGCGGCAAGAAAGACTGAGGAAAATGGCGTCGGCTGATGCTTTTATACCCGAAGACCAACAGAGATGACGTCGGGTGAAGTGCGACATCAGCCGAAGCCGGACCCGGACTTTGGAATCCGGCCGACTGAAGGGCTGCCTGACGACAGGACAACCCAGTTGTTATGACTGCAGATGCATCCATGAAGGACATCCACAGTTGTAGGTATAATTTCTGAGGCTGTTTCAAGTAAAGTGGCAGAAACCTCAGTAGTAGGCATTGATTCGGCTGTATTTTGATCAGTTTTCTCGGTTTCGGCCGAAACCGAGACACTCACGGTTTGCTTAACCGTGGTTTCGGCCGAAACCGCGGACCGCGAGTGTCGGTCTTTTTCTTTGCGTTTTTTAACAATTTGGGTAGTCGGAGGATCCGACGGCATAATGTACGCAAAATCTGAGCCGAAAAACTGTTCAGCAAACTCCGACCGACGCCTAAGCGTTCGTCGGTTGAAGGAAGCACAGGCCGAACAGGCTGCTACGCCGTGGTCTGGGCCTAAACAAGGCAAACAGTAAGAGTGGAAATCTTTATGAGGTATTTGTTTCCCACAAGTTAAACAGTTATTGACTTTTTCTGACATCGGCTGAGGCAAGAAAGTGTCCCCAACGGGGTACTTAGCTTTTAGAAGTCTTCGAAGTAGTATTCGGTAGTAGTAATCTCTGGATCTGACCGACCGGCACTTGCGAACAGCTTCTGCTTCAGGCGCCACGCGGCAAGAAAGACTGAGGAAAATGGCGTCGGCTTATGCCTTTATACCCAAAGACCAGCAGAGATGACGTCGGGTGAAGTGCGACATCAGCCGAAGCCGGACCCAGACTTTGGAATCCGGCCGACCGAAGGGCTGCCTGACGACAGGACAACCCAGTTGTTATGACTGCAGATGCATCCATGAAGGACATCCCCATAAACCTGAGATAAGCCCCCCCCCTCCCCCGACAGCAGAGTTGGACACCTGCAACTCCCTTTGGGAAGTGTTGGCAATCTCCTTAATGGCTTCCTCCCAGGTACCAGACAGTGGAAAATCCGCATATTCCGACTCAGACTCCAGGCCTTCACGAGCCTCAAGAGGTACGGTGGAAATGTAGGGTGGAGTTCTGGATAAGGCATAGACTTTTTTAGCATTTTTTGTGGGTGGCTCTTCCGAAGTTCCCGACATCAGGTCCACGTCTACAGCCAAGTGTTTCAATTGCTGACTCTCTAGGTAAAGTTTTAGAGTGGCCAGAAGGCATCTAGGAGTTTTAGGTATAAATGCCCAAAAGATTTGACAAATGGTATAGTCTTGGCCTAGTCAGAATAGGCAGAGCTCGTGCGAGTCTATGTGGAATCTGCCTTCCACACCAACACTTGCCCTTTCATTTCGCAAATGGTATAGTCTTGGCCTAGACAGAATAGGCAGAGTTTGTGTGAGTCTATGTGGAATCTGCCTTCCACACCAACACTTGCCCTTTCTACCTGACATAACCCCACAAGACAGTAGCAAGAGAGTAACAAACCCCTATGGGGTACTCATCTCAATGCGGACGAGCACAAAGTCATTACTCCAAGCGAGTAACAACAGGAGCTGGCAATCACAGACGGCAGAAAAGTCGAGGTAAGGGCGTGCTGACGTCCACTTTATACCAGATGTACATTTACAACATACGTTAGTTGAGTGATGTGGGCCACTGCACGTACCTTCCCAGTAGCATTTATCTTTTGTTGAATGGCCAGACGTACAAATCGACCAGAGTCTCACACTCATATTATGGATACAGCAACATATGAATAAGACATATTTCATTTCTGCTAATCATGTGAAGAAGGTGCCTAAAGCTTTTTGGACTGGCAGGATTATAGTATATTTAGCAGGATACAGCTCATGTGTAAGGACTACTCCAGTGACTTAAGGAAGATCTAGGCACAGTGACTAGCCTTACTGCCTCAAAGCAAGTACTTCTCTAGATTAATTCTCAGCTGGGCTGACTTTTCTGGAGTTTTGCCTGATCACCAGTAAATAACACCGCTCCTGGCACTCATCCTTTGTCCCTAAAAGAGCAAATGCGTAAAGGGCTCTAACCTGTGGGTAAACAGGGGAAGCTTAATTGTCACAGGAAGCAAGAACAGAAAACTTGATCACTACCTGACTGACTACCCCTGCACTCACAAACCAGTACATTAAAATAAAGAATGCTGGCCAGAAGTTTGAAGGGAAAGAGAGAGACACTGGTTCTGTCACCAGAACAGATACCTGGACATGTGTTCCAATGACAATACAGTACCACTTAATAGGACTGCTCCAATCACAAGAGACCATCTTTCAGGTAAGATGTTAACTGGAGGTCCCATCTGCCTTATACTTTGTGGAAGCCATGGTGGGTGTTGAAGACCATGACACACTTCAGAGGAAAATTTCCTCATTATCCTGGCTAAATATCTCCAGTCTTAATACCATCTAGGGTCTTCCATGAAAACATCCCCAACCCAGTAGGGCTAGGAAACTATACTAGCATAAATGCTAGGATTTTCACTTATGCTAGTTTGCTTTCACAAGTTCAGAAATTGTTTAATACATAATTATGCTACGTTAAACAGCCACAGTTACTGCAAGTTTATTAGCAGCCTCAACTTAACTCGAAGTGGCAGATGCAGCTGAAAAAAAAGTTGCAGGAATGCTTAAAGCATACCAAGAAAATTTTAAATACTAACAATAGCATTCATACATGCATTACGTTCAGATCTAATACCGTACATACTTGACTACAACTTTCTTGGTCATATAGGGAGGCATGTTTTCATTAACAAGAAACTAAAGATTACCTAGTACTCTAATCATATACACACACCTATGTAATATTCTGTTAACTGTTAAATTATACTTCTCAGACATGGCAGTTTTGTTCTGGTTAGACATCCCTGTCCTTTAACATTTTTACATGGGTCCGGCTTCAGTAATTTTGAATTTATCTAACGGTAAGGAGCGCCTCTTACCTGTGCCAAAAATGGGATCCCTAAGTTAGCTATCTAGTGACGGACAAAAGGCTAGAGAAAATTACAATAACCTTAAAACACCATGAACACATAGTGCTCTTAAAAGCAGATAATTTTTTTAAAGATTTAACACCATATATAAACAGTTCTGGAGCACAAACGGACATTTCTGTATGAATGAGAAAACTAAAGAAAAATAACACAATGAATGATCATATAGGACAACAAACTAATAAAAAAAATTCAAATGCATCGGGGGGAAAAAAAAGATTTCTGAATAAAAATGACAAGTGCTACTCTGGTAGCTTGTCCGCAGGAATTTAAGATGGTGAGTACATTCTGACTTATGAATGCTGAGCAGTGTCCTACGCATGTTCTCAAAGTGACAGAACATTATATAACTTTTGCTGCACATTAACACCAAGGATAAAGCTTTAAAAATAAAACTTACTGTAATGAATCCATATCCTTTAGAACGTCCAGTTTCACTATCCATCATAAGCTGAATGCTTTCAATCTTCAAAACACAAAACATGGTTTACCATTACAAATATCAAGCAGCAAACACAACTACAAAGAATCTTCACAAAGAATGAAACTTTCAATACAGAAATAACCACCTTCCACAACTACTGACAGTGTTTGACGAAAGTGATTAAATCCTGCAGCATGCACCTTTCAGTGCAGCATTCAGACACAACTTTTCAACCCCGTAAAATTTATCAAGAATGCCTCAAAGATGGAAACAGAGAAGGCACTACTGTGAGTTTACTCCCTGTAACAACAGATGCTCATATAATCATAGTTGCAGTACAACTTGCAATTCTTGTGAATTAGTTCCAGGCAAATATCAGATGACGTGGCCAGAGTTTAGCAGCTCTGGGCACCCCTCTGCGTGAGGGTGGACTTCCCTATATGCTGAGAACAACTTGAGCTTTTTTTTCCAGAAAAGAAAGTGTGGACAGCACAAATAAAAAAGAGGTAAGTCTTACCATAACATTCCAGCTGTGTCGTCGACCTTCGCTTATCCTTCGACTGTGGGTTCAGTTCCGTATCTTGACCGACTAGAACGTTATTCCAGCTTGTGCCTCTCAAAAATTCTCGAGCTCATCCTTACCTATAATAATAATGCTCCTCTATTACTTCAGATCGAGTTTGCGAAAGAAAGTGACAGTCAAGAGTAACAGGTAAGAAACATATCTGTAGCCATAACAAAAGACCGATCTATTGGGATAGATCCATTCCACTAAGAAGCCAGAAAGGCAGAGGAAAGGAGGGTGGGAATGTCAAGGATAAGTGAAGACTGGCAACACAGATGGGATTTTATGATAAGACAACTTCTTTATCTGATGTTGTTAATCGTCACTTAATCCTCGACTGCAGGGCAGTCCTCAACTACCAAATTACTGGGAGGTAGCATGGAAGTATATTTCTGAGTAACATCAAGCCAAAAGATGCTTGTTCCTCTAGAAACCAGATCCAGCTTGTAATGAGCAACAAAGGTATGCGGGGGTGCCCAACTAGAAGATTCACATATATTGTCTGCAGAAGCTCTGGAATGAAAGACTGCAGAAGCAGCTATTGCCCTCATTGAATATGCCTTTACAGATCCTGGAAGTTGCACTTTACTTTTGTTATAAATGAAGGTGATACAGTCCTAGATCCATTTAGCCAGAGTAACCTTAGAAACTGGTTTGCCCAGAGTAGCAGAAGAGAAGGAAGCAAACTGATGAGATTTTCTGATTTCTTTTGTTCTGTGGCGGTAAAAACGTGACTGCCTATGAACATCTAGCAATTGCAGACAATATTGTTTGAAAACTTGGAGAAAAATATGCAAAATTGTACAGTCTGGTAGATATTACTCAGACACTTTTTGGTAGAATGGAAGGATTTGATCATAAGGACACGCTGTCATGTAAGGAGACCTGCAAGATGGGGCTTGTAGCTCAGATATTCTACTAGCAGAAGTAAAAGCAATCAAAAATATGATTTTCCAGGATAAATACTTCAAATTGCAATTTGCGGATGATTCAAATGGGGAATTAATTACAGACTGTAGCACCAGATTTAAGTAGTAAGGTGCACAAAGATCTTTGCATGGAGGTATGAGCATGAAGGTTCCTTTCAGAAAGGCTTTATTAAGTTTGCGGGACATGAGAGCTGTATCAATTAGACCATAATGAAAGTTTGAAACTGCAGCTAGTTGTACTCAGTCAAGGAGGATGCTCCTGCTTTGAAAAGTGAAGAAAGACAAACTCCAAGACCATATCAACTAGTGTCAAACATGGGTCGAGGTTATCATGGCAATCAATGGAAAGTACAGCTGTGTACACTTAACATAAATGTAGATGTTAGAGTCCATTCACTGTTGCAGTCATCACATTTGTGTTAACCCTGCCAGGGTAGCCCTCAGTTGGCCCGAATACCAGAGGCTTAGTATTTCTGAGTCGGTTGCTGTCGCTTCAGGACTGATGTCAGGTCGTCAGAAGTATAAAGTAAGGCAGCAGACGCCATTACATCAGTTTTTCTTGCCCTGTCTGGAGCCCCCAAGATGAAGCTAGGTTATGGTTGAAGATCACCACCAGTAGAAAGTAAACACCAAAAGATCCTTGTAAGCAGAGAGAGACAAAGGGGATGGAGGGAGGTAAACCAAGACTGCAACAGTGAATACACTCTAATATCAACATTTATGTTAAGTGTACACAACTGTACTATGTTCTTCGTGTTTCACTATTGCAGTCATCACGTCTCGGTGGATTCCCAAAGCTGAAGAAATGGGTGGAGGCAGACAAGATGACTGGGGGCTGGCTAGGATGCCCTGCAAGACTGCGGTGGCAAAGCCTGCCATGGATTTGGAGAAGATATGCAGGTGGTAATGCTTACTGAAGGTATGAACAGATGTCCATGTTGCAGCCTCTAAGATGACACTGGTGGGGACCCCCCGGAGGAAAGCTGCAGAGGTGGAGGTGGCTCTGGTAGAATATGTCATGACTCCCTTAGGGGGAGGTTTCCCATGTTGCTTGTAGCAGAAATGGATGCAGTATGCTATCCATTTGGAAATGGTTTGGATATGGATTTGCCCTCCACTCCTGCAGCAAAGCTAACTAACTGATCAGTCTTTCTAAATGATTTAGTCCTGTCTAGATGGAATCTGAGCTGTGCACATCTAGAAAGTGCAGTATCCTTTCCCCCTTGTTCTGTGGGTTAGGGAAAAAGTTGGGCAAATGAATGGATTGGTAGAGAGCCACACTGGACACCACTTTTGGCATGAAGGATGGGTTAGTCCTGAGGGAGACCCTGTCAGCATAGAAAATGAAGGGCTCTACAACCATTAGTGGTTGTAGCTCGGATACTCTTCTTGCTGAAGTGAAGGCCAGAAGCAAGGCTGTCTTCCATGAGAGAAACTAACTCTGGTGAAGCAGCTGGTTCAAAGGGGGGCAAGGTGAGCTTTTCCAACACAAAGTTAAGGTCCCAAGCTGGGGTAGGTGCTATTCTGGGAGGCCACAAGTTGTTAGCCCCTCTTAAGAACTGTTTGATGACAGGGTGGGGGAAAAGAAGTGGCTCTGTGCTAAAATGACCAGAGATAGCAGAGGCATGAATTTTAATAAATAAAAGAACAGACTGCTGTATAGTAAGTCAGCAAGGTAATCCAGGATGAGAGGTAGGGAAGGCTGTGCCGTTCCGGGTCCCTTAGCCTGGATCCATATGTAAAACCATTTCCATCTGTCAGCATAAGATGTTCTAGTGCTAGGGAGTCTGGCCTCACATATATCTAGAACCTGTTTGCTGGGATTGGCAGCTTGTGCAGTGGTGAGGGAATAAGCCAGGCTGCCAGGTTGAGGGTCTGCAATTGGGGATGCATGAATTCTCCTTCCCTCTGGGTCAGGAGTGCTGGGATCTGAGGGAGATGCCATGGTGGCAGAGGTGACAAGCTGCGCAGCAGTGGACACCAGTGCTGGCGTGGCCAGTCTGGGGCAATCAGGATTGCCTCGGTTTTTCCGCCCTTATTTTGAGCAGTACCCATGTAATGAGAGGTAGTGGGGAAAATACATAGACAGAGAGGCTGACCCACTGGAAGGACAGAGCACCCACTTTCTAAGCTTTGCAGTGAGGTTCCCTGGTACAGAAAGTACAGTTGTGTACACTTACAATAAATGTAGATGTTCCGAGTGTATTCACTGTTGCAGTCATTACATTTGGGTAATCTACTGGCAGGTTGCCCTCAGTCGGCCTGAATAACGAAGTCATGGGACCTGCGTCGGTTGCTGTCTCTTCCATGGCATCAGGTCGTCAGGGGTATAAAACATGCAGCTGACACCATTTTAAAGAGTTTTTCTTGCCCCAGATGTAAGGTCCCCTCAAATGGGGAGCAAAAATATATATAAACTGTAAATATATAAATGCACTTTAGAAACATAAAATTTGCCTTCAACTAAAAGCAAATACACCACAAAGGCTTTTGAGTAGTGAAAGAAAGAAAAAGTATAGAATGGGGGATGGCAGGTGGGTAACCTGGAGTGCAACAGTGAACACACTCGAACATCTACATTTATGGTAAGTGTACACAACTGTACTGTGTTCTTCATGTTTCACTGTTGCAGTGATTACATCTGGGTAGAACCCCAAAGCTATGGATGGGAGGAAGGAACTAAACAGCATTAGGAGCAGCTATAAGGCCCTGCAGGACTGCAGTGGCAAAGCCTGCCCTGGATTTAGAGAAGAGAGGTAAATGATAATGAAAATCCTTATGAGGTATCCCACAAGTAATGCAATTATTAACTTTTACTGACATCGGTAAGAAGCAAGAAAAAGTTTCCCCAACGGGGTACTTAGCTTTAGTTTGAAGACTTGGGTTCTGAAACTAAAATTTCAGGAGTTGGCCGACCGGCACTTGCGAACTGCGGCTGCTTCGGGCACGGTGCGGCAAGAAAGACAAATTAAAATGGCATCGGCTGCATGTTTTATACCCCTGATGCCATGGAAGAGGAGACAGCAACCGACGCATGACCCAAGACTTTGTTATTCAGGCTGACTGAGGGCAACCTGCCAGCAGATTATCCAAATGTAATGACCGCAACAGTGAAACACGAAGAACATCTTGCTGAGCTGATAGCTGGAGTGGGAAGCAAAGAGGTCGACCTTCGGGGTGCCCCATTTCCGAGTTACAAGGAGAGGAGGTTCTTTAGTCTAGCTGCCACTCATGTGGGTCCAGAAGATTTCTGCTTACGTGGTCTGCCAAAGAGTTGAGAGAGCCAGGAATTGTGCTAACAGGTGTAATTGCATGGCTGAGGCAGTATGCCAAAGGGTCTTGGCGAGCCTGCACAGAGGGTACAAATCCTTCCCTGCTTGTTAATATACCACATCAGAGTGGTGTTGTCTGTTTTGATCAGTAGAGCCCCCAGGGAGAAGAGTCTGAAAGCTGTCAGTGCGTGCTGGACAGCTAACATCTCTTTTTGGTTGATGTGCAGATGTATTTGCTGTGGGCTCCATTGGCCCTGTATGCACCTGCCGTCCAGCTGCGCACCCCAGGCATAGTCTGTCTGTTGCGAGGGTCTGGGCGGCGTGGAGATGAGAAAAGGTTAGTCCCTTGTTGTGGTAGCATGCTGCTGTCCACCTCAAAGTCTTTCCTTAAACAAGGTATCAATGGTATAAGACTTTCCGGGGCTTGACAGTGTTGACACCAAAAGCTTTTTAGATACCATTGCAGTTTCCTCATATGCAGTATGGCATATGGAAGGAGTAGAATGCAAGAAGCCATGAACCCCAGAGCTTGCAGGATTTTCCTTGCGGACAACTGGGGTCTGGTGGCTAGAGAGAAATAAGCTGTCAGGTACATTTGATTTTCTGCAGTAAGGAATGCCATCTGGGTTGCTGTATCCAGGCTTGCTCCCAGGAATATAATTTCTTGGGTGGGTACTAGTTTGGATTTTTTTCATTGATAGTATTCTCTAGGGAGGTCAGTAGGTCCTTTACAAAGACCAGGTGCTTCAGCAGCTTTTCCTGACTGACAGCCTGAATTAGATGTGTAGGTAAGCCTCTTTTAGGTCTAGGGTGGATAACCAAGAATCCTTGGGAAAGCATAGGTAGTACTTGCTGGATGGTGAGCATTTTGAAATTTGGTATCACCAGTAAGGTGTTCAGAATGGACAGATCGAGGATGGGGCTCCAGGTGTCCTCTTCCCTGGGTACCAGGAAGAGTCTGGAGTAGAAAAGCACAGTTGTGTACACTTGCCATAAATGTAGATGTTACAGTGTATTCACTGTTGCAGTCATTACATTTGGGTAATCTGCTGGCAGGTTGCCCTCAATCGGCCTGATTCACAAAGTCTTGGGACTTGCGTTGGTTGCTGTCCCTTCTTCCATGACATCAGGTCATCAGGGGTATAAAACATGCAGCAGACATCATTACCTCAGCTTTTCTTGCTCCAGATGTCAGGTGCCCACTGAATGGGGAGCAAATAAAATTTAAAACACAAAACTCTACCTCCAACCAAAAGCAAATGCACCAAAAAGGCTTTTAAGCATAGTAACAGAAAGTAGAGGTATAGTCAGAGAAAAACAGGGGCTGGAGGGAGGGTACTCAGGACTGCAACAGTGAATACACTAACATCTACATTTATGGTAAGTATACACAACTGTACTATGTTTGTGTTTCACTGTTGTAGTCATTACATTTGGATAGATTCCCAAAGCAAAGGAAGGGAGGAGGCAGTTAAAGAGCAGCATTAGGACCAGCTATTAGGCCCTGCAAGACTGCAGTGGCAAAACCAGCTCTGGATTTAGAAAAAATAGGCAAGTGGTAATGCTTGGTGAAAGTATGAACAGAACTCCAGGTAGCAGCATCTAGGATGTCCCTGGTAGAGACACCTCTGAGAAAGGCTGTTGAAGTAGCTGCCGCTCTAGTGGAATGTGATCTTATCCCCTGTGGGGTAGGTTTTCCATGGTGCTTATAGCAGAAATGAATGCAATGGCCTATCCACTTATATGGTTTGCTTAGAAATGGCCTTCCCCCCTCTGTCCCTGCAGCAAAGGCAACTAGCAGCTGTTCAGTTTTCCTGAGAGGCTTAGTCCTGTCCAAATAAAATCTAAGTTGTCTGCGCACGTCCAAAGAGTGCAGTATTCTTTCTCCTTTGTTCTGTCCATTAGAAAAGAAGGTTGGCAAATGAATGGACTGATTAAGGGCCACACTGTATACCACCTTGGGCATAAAGGAAGGATTGGTCCTGAGGGACATCCTGTCTGCATGGAAGATGGACTCCACTACCATGGGAGTGGTTAATTCAGACACTCTTCTTGCTGAAGTGATGGCTAGAAGGAAGGCTGTTTTCCAAGAATGGAATTTCAACTCTGCAGTTGCAGCTGGCTCAAAAGGAGGGAGAGTGAGCTTTTCCAATACAAAGTTAAGATCCCAGGCTGGGGTAGGGGCTCTCCTGGGTGGTCTTAAATTTTTGGCCCCTCTGAGGAATTGCTTCAGCAGGGGGTGAAAGAAAGGGGTGGGCTCAGTATTATAATGTGCTGAAATGGCTGAGGCTTGAATTTTAATAGAAGGAAAGGCCCTTGTGAAGCATCTCTGTTAAGTACTCAAGAATATGCGGTAAGCTGGGCACTGTTGTGCCCATCCCTTGAGTTTGGCTCCAGTAACGGTATCTTTTCCACTTTTCAGCACAGGATTTTCTAGTACTAGGCCTCCTTGCCTCCAGAATGACATCCAGCACTTGCTTACTGAGGGATGGTATTAGAGCGCTCAGGTAATTAGCCAGGCTGCCAGGTTCAGGGTTTGAAGCTGGGGGTGCAGAAACTTGCCCTCCTGCTGTAACAGCAGGGAAGGGGTCCGAGGCAGGTGCCATGGTTCCAGCAGTGACATACTGCACAAGAGTGGGTACCAGTGTTGGCGTGGCCAATCTGGTGCAAGGACTATTGTCCTTGGTTTGTCCTGTTTGATATTTAGTAGAACTTTCGAGAGGAGAGGCAGAAGGGAAAGGCATAAACTGAAAGGCTTTCCCAGGTGAAGGACAGGGCATCCACTTTCCAAGCTTATCTGTGGGGAGTCCTTGTGGAGATTTTGTCCAATTAGTAGTTCTGAGGGGAGGCAAACAGGTCTATCTCTGGGCTCCCCCATTTGTTTCTCAAAATGTTGAATATTTTTGGTTCCAATTTCCGCTCGTGTGGTTCAATGAGATTTCTGCTTAGGTCGCCGTCCCCCTGCTTGTTTACATACCACATAACAGTGGTGTTGTCTGTCTTTACCAATAATTGTCCTGGAAGAAAGTGGTCCGTGAAGGCTGTCAGACGCCCTGAATGCACTGCCCTGACAAATGAGGGCCCCATGCATAGTCTGATGAGTCTGTTAAGGTTTGGGCGGCAGGGGAGAGTATGAATGGCAGTCCCTTGTTGTGGTAGCAGGCCTCTGGCCACCAAAGGAACTCTGTCTTTATACAAGGAAAGATGGGAATCATTGATTCCAGGTCCTGAGAACGTTGACACCATAGGCATTTTAGATACCATTGCAGTTTCCTCATGTGCAGTCTTGCATATGGAATTAGAAGGGATGCAAGAGGCCATGAACCCCAGGGCTTGCAGTATTTTCCTTGCACATATCTGGGTCTTAGTGATTAGTAGGTGAAGTAGGCTGTCAAACTTGTTTCTCTGGCGTGAGGTAGGCCATTTGGGAAGTTGGGTTCAAGTTTGCTCCCAGAAATAAAATTCATTGGCAGGGTACTAGGTGAGATTTCTTTTCATTTATAGTGTACCCCAGTGAGGTTAGCAGTTTCTTTACATATGCCAGATGATTCAATAGTGTGTCCTGGCTTTCTGCCTGAATTAGACAATCATCCAGGTATGGGTATATTTGAATATTTCTTTGCCTACAGATTGCAATGACTGGAGCTAGGCACTTTGTGAATATCCTGGGTGCAGTAGATAAGCCAAAAGGCAGTGCAGAGAACTGATAATGCATGTAGCCTGCTCTGAAGCGTAGGTATTTTCTGCAAGATTCCCTTATTGGGATGTGCAGGTAAGATTCCTTTAAGTCCAATGTTGCCAACCAGGCATTTTTGCCTAGCATGGGAAGCAGCTGATGAAGAGTTAGCATTTTGAATTTTGGGATTACCAAAGAGGTATTTAGGATAGACAGGTCCAGGATAGGACGGCAGGAGTTGTCTTTTCTGTGTACCAGGAAAAGTCTGAAGTAAAAACATTGTCCCCATTCTTCTGCTGGGACAGGCTGAATAGCGCTGATACTTAGAAGAGAGAGAACCTGCTGTTGAGCCTCTTGCCCACTGATTTGGGGGCAGGTCTGGCCAACCGTTTGGGGTTGGTAAGGTGTGGAAGTGAACATGTACCCTTGGGAAACTATATTTAAAACCCATTTGTCTTGGGTAATGAATTCCCAGTTTTTGCATGCAGGGCGATCTTTCCCCCTAAAGGAGCAGTCAGTTGAGCAGAGCTTAAAAGGTTTAATGTTAAGTCATTGCGATAGTTTACCATGGGGGGTGTCTTACTACTTCCAGCTTTGGAAGTGGGAGTCGCACACAGCTTAGGCCAGTGAGTACCTTGAGACTGTAGCCTAGGTGGCCTGCTGGTTATGGTTTTTGGACTGACGAGGCCTGGAAGAGAGAGGAAAGGACCAATTCTTAGAAGGCCAACGCCTACTAAATCTGGGAGACTGTACTTGCAGGAAATCTTTAATAGTTTGCTTAGATTTAGCTTTTTCCTCCATCTTTTCAAGTACTACTTCTGCTTTGTTGCCAAACAGGCGGTCCTGGTTTAAGGGAGCATCCAGTGATTTAACTTTAACATGATCTGGCAAAGTTTGCTCCTTAAGCCAAGCATACCTTCTATGAAAAGATCGCTGATAGCAGCACTGCAAGATGTCTCCAAGGAGTCAAAACCACATTGCAAAGTATGTTTACCAACTTTGTCAAAAGAATGCATTAAATCCTGTAATTGTTTATTTTCTGCACAGTCAGCAATCACCACCATTTTCTGTTTAAGTAATCCAATAATATGCTGCTGATACATATGAAACTGGCAGTTTAAGGCCCTAATGGCCAAAGTAGCAGAAGTGTATATCTTCTTACCCCATTTGTCCAGGGCCCTGGAATCTCTATCAGAGGGGGTATGTTTTTTGGCAGTAGTAGCCTTAATGCCTTTGGTTCCCTGTGAAATGGTCTCTGGGTCTGCAGCAGGAAAACACCCTCAGAAGCCGGTGCCTGCTCAGCGGCTCCGGACCCATCTAAGGTAGAGACATCCGCGGGTTCAAAGTATCTAGAGACATACCGGACTCCGAATGGGTCTCAGTAGAGGCCTGTGAATCAAAAGTAGCGGGTATCAGGGGCTGCGAAAGCGCCTCACTGAGTACCGGCGAACTGGCGACTGGCTTAGGAAAAGCTTAGTCACCGGTTTTGGACCTCAACGGTCTGTCTCTATCTTTTTCTTTGCGTTTTTTTAGGTATTCTGGTAGATGGATTGCTAACAGACGACATTTCTTGAGCCAAAATATTTAGAGGCAAAATACACCGTTTAATAGTGCATTGATTAAATTTAGCACAAAACCAACAGCAAGGCACTTTGTGGTCAGGGCCTAGGCAAGGAAAAAAGTACAAATGAAAATCCTTATGAGGTATTTGCTTCCCACAAGTAATACAATTATTAACTTTTACTGACATCGTTAGGAGCAAGAAAAAAGTTTCCCCAACGGGTACTTAGCTTTTAGTAGAAGACTTCAGTTCTGAAACTCAAAAACAAAAATTTCTGGAGTCAGCCGACTGGCACTTGCGAACTGCTTCTGCTTCGGGCACCGCACGGCAAGAAAGACTGATGTAATGGTGTCAGCTGCATGTTTTATACTCCTGACGACCTGATGTCATGGAAGAAGGGAGAGCAACAGACGCAGGACCCAAGACTTTGTTAATCAGGCCGACTGAGGGCAACCTGCCAGCAGATTACCAAATGCAACGACTGCAACAGTGAAACACGAAGAACATTTGATAATGCATAGATCCTGCCCTGAAATGTAGATACTTCCTGCATGACTCCCTTATGGGAATGTGCAGATAGGCTTCTTTTAAGTCTAGGGTTACTAATCAGGCATCCATGGCTAGCACAGGTAGAAGCTGTTGCAGGGTAAGCAATTTGAATTTTGGTACCACCAGGAAGGTGTTGAGAATGGAAAGATCCACGACTGGGAGCCAAGAGCCCTCTTTTCCGGGTACCAGGAAGAATCTTGAGTAGAATCCTTAACCTATCTGTTCTACTGGAACCAGCTGAATAGCTCTGATATTGAGCAGGGAAAGAACTTGGCTTTGACCCTCTACCCACTGGCTTGGAGATAAGTCTGGGAACCCTCTTGGGGATGGCAGTGAGTGGAAGTAAAATTTGTACCCCTGGGGTACAATATTGAGGACCCATCAGTCCTGTGTGATGGACATCCAGTGTTTTGCTCGAAAGGCAGGTTTTTCTCCTAGGGGCACAAGCAATTGGGCAGGGCTGGGGAGTGGAGTAAAGAAGTCATTGTGAGTTTTTTCAGTAAGGTGGCGGCTTACCACTCCCTGTTTTAGGAGTGGGGGCACACCATTGCTTAGATCTCTACATACCCTGAGACTGTAGTCTAGGTGGTCTGTTTCCTCTGGGCCTGGTTTGAAAAAGCCTGGAGGGGGATGGAAAGGACCAGTGTTTGGAAGGGCAATGCCTACTGAATCTAGGGGTTGCACTTGCAAGAATTCTTTACCAGTCTGCATAGACTTAGCTTTTTCTTCCATCTTTTTAAGAACCTCTTCTGCTCTGGTGCCAAACAAATTGTCCTTGTTCAAAGGAGTGTCTAAACTTGGATTTGACATGGTCTGGCAAGGTCTGCTCCTTGAGCCAAACAGGTCTTCTCAGTACAGAGCCAGTGACTGCTGCCCAGCAAGATGCTTCTAGGGAGTTAAGCCACACTGCAAAGTATGCTTGCTGACTTGGCTTGCGGAGTGCATAAGCTCCTGCAATTCTTTATTTTCTGCACAGTCTGTAAAGGTTGACACATTTTGTTTAATAAGTTCCATTATATGTTGCTGGTATTTCAGCATGTGAAACTCACAATTCAATGCCCTAATAAGCAAGAATTGCAGAGGTATATACCTTCTTACCCCATCTCTCCAAAGCTCTGGAATCCCTGTCTGAAAGGGTGGGATTCTTGGCTGTAGTTGCCTTGATACCTTTAGGCCACTGGGAAATGATCTCTGGGTCAGCAGTAGGACTCTTGAAAAGAAATTTGCGTCATGTACTCTGTAGTACCTGTCTGGTTTCCCAGGGGCAGGAGGTAAAGTATCATGAGTAAGACTGGATTCCATAAAAGCATCATCATCCAGGACAGGGGGTATTGCGAAGGGCCTGTGCTGTAGAAAATCTAGGAATTCTCTGAGTCTCTTTTTGGGCTGAGGATAGTCTTGGCATTCCCAATGGAAATGCTCTCCAAGTATGCAAGGTTTCACGAAAAGAAAAATCCTCTGGAGGGGAGGCAGAGGGAATGGATTCCTTCTGCATCTGAATCTTATAAGCAGATAAGGGCATGTCTTCATAATCAGAAACCTCAGACTGATTGGACTCCTGGTCTGTAGAAGCTGCAGGGGACTGGTCTCTTTTCCTCTTAGCATGGCCGACTTCCCCTAATCAGCATAAGGTCTTCTGCCATTCTAATCATGTCTCGGGAGCAGGTGCATGCAGTTTGGTAGTCTGTTTTCTAGGCATAGCGCTTACTCTTGACCTAAGAAACTCGGTAGTTTTAGATAAAAAAAAAAAAAAAAGTCGTACCTGCACAGCAGCTCCAGACCCATCCAAGGTAGACACATCTGCAGGTTCCAAAGTCGAAGAGTCTCGCGGCACACCAGACTACGAATGGGTCTCTGTAGAGGCCTGCGAATCCATAGAAGCGGGCATCAGGGGCTGTGAAAACTCCTGAGTACCGGAAAACTGGCAACTAGCTTAACGGAAGCATTGTCGGCAGCTTTGGACATAAGCGGTCTTCTACCCTTTTGTTTTTACGGAATATCGATAGTCAGATGGCTTACTGAAGCCATTTCAGAATACAGAGATCAAGAGAGAAAGAATTTAGTGACAGTGAGAGCCCGACGGCAAATGGTTCGGGTGTTGAACAAGGCATAAAACCAACAGCAAGGTACATCATGGTCTGGGCCTAAACAGGTGACGCAGTAAGAATGAAAATCTCTCATGAGGTATTTGCTTTCCACATGAAAGACAATTGTTAACTCTTTTTCTGACATCGGTTAGAGCAAGAAAAAAGTATCTCCAACGGGGTACATAGCTTTAGAAGACTTAAGGATTATTCAATTAATAAATGAAATTCAGGAAGCGGCCGACTGGCACTTGCGAACTGCTTCGGGCTCCTCGGCAAGCAAGACTGATGCAATAGTGTCTGCTGCCCGTTTTTATACCCATGACTACCTGACGTTAGTCCTGGAGTGACAGCAACTGATGCAGAAATATGAAGTCTCTGGTACTCGGGCCGACTGAGGGCTACCTGCAGGCAGACAATGCAAGTGTGACAACTGAAACAGTGAAACACGAAGAACATCTGCGACTCCCCCAACAGGAGAGCCTCTAACTTAAATGGCCACTGCAACAGAGAGTGGGGAAAGAAGAAACAAACCATCTAAGTTAAACAGGCTCAAGGTGAAAGTAAGGCCTAAGAAAATGACGGCCAAGAACCACCCAAAAAACAACAGCAGAGGAAGGTGAGAAGTTAGTCTAAAAGAGGACTAAGCTAAACACCAACAAGTTTAATTAAACTAGTAAAATCCTGGTAATGACGACAGCAAAATACAAAAAACTCTAAATACTTAGCCTGAGCCAGTAGTCACAATCTCAACGCTGCAAGTGGCAAACGAGGTCTGGGTAGGTACCGCTGGACATGTTGGGATAGGGATTAGCCTCAATCCAGTATAACCTCTCGAGCTATAGTAAATGGCAGAGTGGAAGCAAAGGATTGTCTCCGAACCCAACCAGCAAGAATGAAGGCGAAATGGGGACAACATAACATGGGATGTTCTGTCAAAAGGAGCATTGACAAAAAAAAAAAAAAAAAAAAATAAACAGACTAGAATGGCTCTGCAAATTCACATCAGCGCATCCAGGTGTCTAACCTCATGGCTATGTCAGAACACACTGCTCTAGTCGCACCTTCGGCTGTGCGCGCAGTGAGCCTCATGGATGAATTACTTATCGAATCAAGGGTTGCTAGCTGGGAGGATACTTTGTCCTGAACCCCCTCAGCTACTGCTGTCAGAGTATCGGAAAGCTCCTTTATCAGATCTCGAAATCTCGTGAAATGTGCGATGAAGTTCAAGGACCTGAGCACAAAGATTAATGATGCGCACGCGCACTTCCTGAATCTATCGTCCTAGACACACTATTAGGAGGATGGATAGTAGGACTTTCATAAGCAAGATCCTTTTTGGTGGCTGCTACAACCACCATGACATCAACTGATATCCATTTAGTCAAATGCTGCTGATTTTGAGGGGCTGAACAAATGCAGTCTGATCTCTTTGGAATTGAAAAAGCCAAGAACCAAAAACAAGGACAAGCAGGACTTCCAAAAATCTCCAATATTCAATCCAAGAAGGCAGCAAGAAACACACCACAGCCAAAAGGAAGCAAACAGGAGAAGAAAGGGAGGAGGAGGAATGAACAGAGAAAGTACTGTTGTGTACACCTCCCATAAATGTTGATGTTAGAGTGTATTCACTGTTGCAGTCATCAACATTTCGGTTATCCCTGCCACGGTAGCCATCGGCCGGCCCGAATACCAGACTTAGTACTTCTGCGTCGGTTGCTATCGCTTGAGAACCAACGTCACGCCATCAGTAGTATAAAGTAAGGCAGCCAATCCCATTACATCAATTTTCTTGCCCTAACTTGTCAAGAGTCCCCAAGTAGGAGGCCAGGCTCTGGAGGAAGAACTCCACCAGTGGATAATAAATACCAATATGTCCCTTGGAAGGAAAGAACAATAAGGAAGAAAGGTAGTAGAAAGAGAAAGTACAGTTTTTTACCTACCATAAATGTAGATGTTCGAGTGCTAATACAGCTGCAGTCATAACAGATGGGTTCTCCTGCCGTCAGGCGGGTCTTCGGTCAGCCGAATTCCAAAGTCTAGGTCTGGCGTCGGTTGTCGTCCCTTCTTCCCTGACGGCAGTGCAACAGGGGTATAAAGGAACCAGCCGACGCCATTTTCTTCAGTTTTTCTTGCCCCAGATGTCAGGTGCCCCCAGAAGGAAGGCAATACATAAATTTGTGTAATAAAGCAGTGCAATATAATCAAAATACAGTAGTTGCAAGCAAATACACCATAAATGAATACCCCAATCAGGTTGTATGAGGATGTGTTAGCCTATAGGCCTGTCCCAAGAGGGGAAGGAGGGAGGGAAACCTGGACGGCAGCTGTATTAGCACTCGAACATCTACATTTATGGTAGGTACAAAACTGTACTATGTTCATCGTGCATACAGCTGCAGTCATAACAGATGGGTAGAATCCCAAAGCTAAGTAAGGGGTGGTAGGCACTAGGTGGAACTAGGAGGAGCCAGGATGCCCTGCAAGACTGCAGTGGCAAAGCCTGCTCTAGTTTTGGAGTATAATGGTAGGTGGTAGTGCTTGGAGAAGGTATGCACAGAACTCCAAGTGGCTGCTTCCAATATATCTTTGGTAGGAACTCCTCTGAGGAAAGCTGCAGAGGTAGCTGTGGCCCTTGTGGAGTGAGATCTGATGCCTGTAGTTACAGTTTTGCCATGAAAAGAATAGCAAAAGCGTATGCAGTGGGCTATCCATTTTGAGATTGTCTGTTTGGAAATTGGCTTTCCTTGAGCTCCTACAGCATAGGACACAAAGAGCTGCTCTGATTTTCTGAAAGGCTTTGTTCTGTCCAGATAACGGAGTTGTCTGTGGATGTCCAAGGAATGTAGTAATCTCTCCCCTTTGTTTTGAGGATTAGGATAAAAGCTAGGTAAGTGTATGGCCTGATTCAAAGCTACCCTGGATACCACTTTAGGCATAAAGGACGGATTGGTTCGTAAGGAAACTCTGTCCTGATGGAAGATGATAAAAGGCTGCACAGCCATGAGAGCTTGTAGTTCTGAAACTCTACGAGCTGAGGTAATAGCTAGAAGGAAAGCTGTTTTCCAGGACAAATATTGCAAATCTGATGAGGCAGCTGGCTCAAAGGGAGGCAGGGTCAGTTTTTCCAGAATGAAATTGAGATCCCAAGCAGGTATTGGTTGTTTCCTTGGGGGTCTTAGATTCTTAGCCCCTCTGAGGAACTGTCTTAAGAGAGGGTGAGAGAATAAGGGTGGATCAGTGTTGTATTCTGCAGAAATGGCGGAGGCATGGATTTTGATGGAGGAGAATGAAAGTCCACTGCTTAGCAGCTCAGCTAGATACTGTAGTATTTGAGGTAAATTCAGTTTTCCAGGATCCTGGCCCTTTTTCTCATTCCAGACACAAAACCGTCTCCATTTTGCGGAGTAAGCTTTTCTAGTTGACGGCCTTCGGGCCTCCAAAATGACATCCTGCACCTCCTTGGAGAGTAGGGTCTGTTGTGATGCTAAGGAATCTTCCATGCGGCTAGATTGAGTGTTTTTAGCTGGCTGTGAAGAGTTTTGAAGCTGTGCTGAGTCAGAAGAAGAGGCATTAGAGGCAGGGTCCATGGTGGGGAATGAGTCAGGCTCCTCAGGAGTGGGTACCAGTGTTGTCTTGGCCAGTCCGGAGCAATGAGAATCATCTTTGGTCTGTCTGCTCTGGTTTTCAATAGAACTTTGGGCAGCAGAGGAAGAGGTGGGAAGGCATAAACTGTCATTGATGTCCAACTGAAAGAGAGAGCGTCCACTCTCCAGGCCTTTGGATGGAAAATCCTTGAGCAGAATTTTGTCAATTGGTGATTTTTGTGGGAGGCAAAGAGATCTATGTCTGGCCTTCCCCATGCTTGGATTATTTCTGTAAAAACTTTTGGATGTAACTTCCATTCGTGTGGATCTGTCATATTTCTGCTTAGGCTGTCTGCCAGCGTGTTTTCCTTGCCTGGCAAGTACTGTGCTTGTAGTTCGATTTAGTCCATGGCCATGTTCCAAAGTGACATGGCCAGTCTGCATAGGGGGTATGAATGTGTTCCTCCCTGTTTATGTACCACATAACTGTGGTGTTGTCCGTTCTTATCAATAGTTGACCTGGTTGCAGAAGGTCCTTGAAAGTTATAATAGCATTTATTACTGCTAGCATTTCCTTTTGATTGATGTGAAGTTGCTTTTCTTTTTGGGACCATTTGCCCTGAATGCACCAATCTGTCATGTGCACCCCCCATGCGTCGTCCGAGGCGTCTGTTGTGATGACTTGATTTGCTTGAGGCTTGCTGAATGGAAGACCTGTGTTTGTTTGGCATGCTTGAGCCCAACACAGAAATTCCTTTTGTAGACATGGAATTAGTGGTATTATTGTTTCCAAACTGTGGCTGTGTTGAGACCATATGTTTTTCAGGTACCATTGAAGTTTCCTCATATGCAGCTTTGCACATGGGATTAGTAAGATGCAAGATGCCATGAATGCCAGAGCCTGCAGGCCTTTCCTTGCAGTCAGCCTGGTGCAATTTGCTAGTGCTCTGAAGTATTGAGTTAGTTGCCCCAGCTTCTCTGGCGTGAGGTAGGCCATCTGGGTGTTTGTGTCTAAGTTGGCACCCAGGAAAATTATCTTCCGAGAGGGTATTAGCCTTGATTTCTTTTTGACTGTGTATCCCAGAGAGTTCAACAACATTATTACATAAGCCAGATGTTTCAGAAGAATGTGCTTGCTGTCCGCTTGGATCAGGCAGTCGTCCAAATAGGGGTATATTTGTATCCCTTGAAGTCTGCAGTAGGCAATTACTGATGCCAGGCATTTCGTGAATACTCTGGGCGCAGTAGAAAAGCCAAAGGGCAATGCAGAGATTTGATAATGGGTTGAACCTGCAAGAAATCTGAGGTATATTCTGCAATTTTGTCTGATTGGGACATGCAGGTATGCCTCCTTGAGGTCCAATGTTACCAGCCAAGACTCCTTGCCCAGCATGGGAAGAAGTTGCTGTAGAGTGAGCATCTTGAATTTTGGTACGAGTAGAAATGCATTTAGGATGGATAGGTCCAAAATAGGTCTCCAATCTTTTCCCTTCCTTGGTTCCAGGAAAAGCCTGGAATAAAAACCTTGACTTTGTTCGTGCGTAGGTACCTCTTGAATAGCTTTCATGTCTATGAGATCTGTAATTTGCCTTTGTGCCTCTGCCCTTTGATTGTGTGGCAGGTTTGGCATGCCTCTCATTTTTGGAAGGGTGAGAAAATGGAATCTGTAGCCTCTGTTTATGATGTCCAGGATCCATTTGTCTTTTGTGACAATATGCCAATTTCTTAAAAATAATGCCAGCTTTCCTTCTAAGGGGGCTGCCATTTGAGTCTTGTTTGGCATGCAAAGGGGAAAGTCATTGGGCTTGCTTTCTGAATGATTGCGAATTATCCTCACCACCTCTGTGTAGGAGCTTGCCATTGTCTGCCTCTAAACGATCCTTGGGATTTGTCCTCTGCCCCTCGGGCGCCTGTATCTGCCTCTTTGGAGTCTGTCCGTGGCTGGAAAGGACCAATTTTTGGAAGGCCAATTTCTACTGAAACGTGGGGGTTGTACCTGTAGAAAATCTTTCACAGTTTGCATTGATTTAGCCTTTTCCTCCATTTTCCTTAATACCTCCTCAGCATTAGCACCAAATAATACATCCTTTTGAAGAGGGGCATCTAGTAATTTAGCTTTGACATGATCAGGCAAGGTTTGTTCCTTGAGCCAGGCATGTCTACGTATGACTGATCCTGTAACAGCAGCTCTACATGAGGCCTCTAGAGCATCAAAACCACATTGTAAGGTATGCTTATCCACTTGTTCTGCACTATGCATCAAATCCTGCAACTCCTTCAAGTCTGGTTGTTCAGATTGTGACATTTTACTTTTCAATTGTGATAACAAAAACTGTTGGTATTTTAGCATATGGAACTGACAGTTTAAGGCCCTCAAGGTTAAGGTAGCAGAGGTATATACCTTTTTTCCCCACCTTTCTAAGGATCTGGAATCTCTCTCGGAAGGTAATGGATTTTTAGCAGTGGAGGCATTAATTCCCTTGGGGCCCTGTGAGATGGTTTCTGGGTCAGCAGCATGGCTTTTGTATAGAAATTGGTGTGAGTCAGGAACCCTGTAGTACCTTGTCAGGCTTAACTGGGGCTGGAGGCAGAGAGTCCGGGTTAAGGCAGGCCTCCGAGTAAACATCATCTAGGATGTCCAAGACAGGAGGTATAGCCAGAGGCCTGTGCTGAGGTAGTAAGAGATATTCCCTAAGCTATTTCTTGGAATCTGAATAATCTTGGCCTTACCAGTGGAAGTGTTCCCTTAAGGTATGCAAAGTTTCCCCAAATGAGTAATCCTCTGGGGGGGATACAGAAGGAATGGACTCCTCCGCATCAGAGTCTTCAAAAGGGGAGTAAGAATGTTCCTGATCATCAGAGTGCTCTGAAATAATGGAGCCCTGATCAGAGGAGGGGGATTCTTCCTCCACTCTGGGCCTTTTGTCCGGTGGGGGATGAGAACCCCTGATAAGAGTAATTAAATCCTCAGCCATTTTAAGCATTTTTTTTTAGGCATGGGGCCTGGAGATGGGCCCTGAGTAGCTTGTCTCTTACGAGGAGCCTGCGACCTCGGGCACAGGAGACACCGCCAATGAAGTGTCGTCGGTAGTCAGGGGCTGCGGAGGCGCCTCGCTGAGAACTGGACCATGTGTAGTCTGCTTTGGCGTGGTGTTGGTAGAGGCCGCGGACCTCGTGTGTCGGTCCTTATCTTTGCGTTTTTTAGACAAAAGTGGAGTCGGAGTATCTGACGACATAATATAGTTAAATGTTTTTCCAAAATAATGCTGGGCGAACTCCGCCCGAAGCTTAATGGTGCGTTTGTTGAATGTAGCACAAAAACGACAGACCGGTAAGTCGTGGTCTGGGCCTAAACAAGGTATACAGAGAGAATGGAAATCCTTATGCAGTATTTGCTTCCCACATGAAATACAATTATTAACTTTGTCTGACATCGGTCTGAGGCAAGAAAAGTTTCTAACGGGTACTTAGCTTTCAAGAAGACTTCAGTTTCAAAATTTTCGTAATTTCAGGAGCTGGCCGACCGGCACTTGCAAACTGCTTCTGCTTCGTGTACCGCGCGGCAAGAAAGACCGAAGAAAATGGCGTTGGCCGGTTCCTTTATACCCGTCGCACTGACGTCAGGGAAGAAGCGACGACAACCGACGCCGGACCTAGACTTTGGAATTCGGCCGACCGAGGACCTGCCTGACGGGCAGGAGAACCCATGTGTTATGACTGCAGCTGTATGCACGATGAACATTGGGATGGAGGGAGGGAAAGCAAGCCTGCAACAGAGAATACACTCTGACATCTACATTTATGGTACATGTACACACCTTTAACATGTTCTTCATGTATTACTGTTACAGTAATCACATTTAGGTCGATTCCCAAAGCTGAAGAAAAGGGTGGAGGCAGCCAAGAAGACTGGGGGCTGGCTAGGATGCCCTGCAAGACTGCTGTGGCAAAGCCTGCCCTGGATTTGGAGAAGATAGGCAGGTGGTAATGCTTGGTGAAGGTATGAACAGATGTCCCTGGTGTGGACCCCTCTGAGGAAAGCTGTAGGTTGCTCTGGTGGAATGTGTCCTAACCCCCTTGGGGGCAGGTTTCCCATGCTGCTTGTAGCAGAAATGGATGCTGTGTGCTATCCATTTGGAAATGATTTGTTTAGATATGGCCTTGCTCTCTGCTCCTGCAGCAAAGCTGACTAACAATTCATCAGTCCTTCTAAATGATTTAGTCCGGTCTAGGAAGAATCTGAGCTGTCTGTGCACATCTAGAGAGGGCAGAATCCTTTTCCCCTTGTTTTGTGGATTAGGGAATAAGGTGGGCAAGAAAATAGATTGATTGAAAGCCACACTGGACACCACTATTGGCATGAAGGATGGGTTAGTCGTAAGGGCGTCCCTTGTCAGCCTGAAAAATGATGAAGGGCTCTACAGCCATTAGTGCTTTTAGGTCAGATATTCTTCTAGCTGACGTGATGGCCAAAAGCAAGGCTGTCTTACAAGAGAGGAACTTTAACTCTGCTCACACTGCTGCTTCAAGGGGGGGCAGAGTGAGCTTTTCCAAAACAAAGTCAAAGTCCCAAGCTGGGGGTAAGGTGCTCTTCTGGGTGGCCTACATTTGTTAGCCCCTCTTAGGAATTGTTTGATGAGACGGTTGGAGAAAAGAGGTGGCTCTGTTCTGAAATGAGCAGAGATGGCCAAGGCATGAATTTTAATGGAAAAGAAGGACAGACCCCTGTGTAGTAGGTCAGCAAGGTAATCCAGGATGAGAGATAGGGAGGGTTGGGCAGTTCTGGCTCCCTTAGCCTGGACCAGGTGCAAAACCTTTTCCACTTGTCAGCTTAAGACTTTCTAGTACTAGGGCATCTGGTCTCGCATACATCTATAACTTGTTTGCTTAAGTTGGCAGCTTGTGCAATGGTCAGGGAATAAAGCCAGGCTGCCAGACTGAGGGTCTGCCATTGGGGATGCATGAATTCTCCATTCCTCTGGGTCAGGAGTGTTGGGATCTGAGGGAGATGCCATGGTGGCAGTGGTTACAAGCTGCGCACGGGTACCAGTGCTGGCATGGCCAGTCTGGGGCAATCAGGGCTGTCCTGGGTTTTTCCTCCCTTATTTTGAGCAGTAATCTTGTAATGAGCGGTACAGGAGGGAATGCAGAGACCAAGATGTTGACCCACTTGAAGGACAGAGCATCCACTTTCTGGGAATGGGTGTGAGGTTACCCGGTGCAGAATTTGCTGAGCTGGTGGTTGGAGTGGGAAGCAGAGTTAGACCATCAGGGTGACCCACTTCTGGGTTACAAAGGTGAAGGTTCTTTGGTCTAGCTGCCACTCGTGTGGGTCCAGAAGATTTCTGCTAAAGTTGTCTGCCAGAGAGTTTAGAGAGTCTAGCAGGAATTGTGCTAACAAGTGTAGTTGCATGGCTGAGGCCGTGTGCTAAAGGGTCATGGCGAGCTTGCACAGAAGGTATGAGCGAGTCTCTCCCTTCTTGTTGATATACCAGATCAAAGTGGTGTTGTCTGTTTTGATTAGTAGAGGCCCCGGCCAGCGTACGGGTCTGAAGGCTGTCAGAGCTTGCTGAACAGCTAACATCTCTTTTTGGCTGATGTGCAGATGTACTTGGTTTGGGCTCCATTGGCCCTGAATACACCTGCTGTACAGGTGTGCACCACAGGCATGGTCTGATGCATCCGTGGTAAGGGTCTGGGCAGCATGGGGTTGTGAGAAGGGTAGTCCCTTGTTGTGGTAGGATGCTGCTGCCCACCAAAGAAAATCTTTCCTTAAACAAGGTATCACTGATATAAAAGAGTTTCCAAGTCTTAGGAGTGTTCACACCAAAGGCTTTTTAGGTACCATTGTAGTTTCCTCATATGCAGTCTGGCATATGGCATGAGTAGAAACAAGAAGCCATAACCACACAGCTTGCAGTATTTTCTTTGCAGATAACTGGGGTCTGGTGGCTAGTTGAGAGAAATAAGCTGTCTGGTACGTTTGCTTTTCTGATGTAAGGAATGCCATCTGGGATGCTGTGTCCAGGCTTACTCCCAGGAATATAATTTTTTGGGTAGTTACTAGTTTGGATTTCTTTTCGTTGATAGTACACCCTAGCGAGGTCACTAGGTCCTTTACAAAGATCAGGTTCTTTAGTAGTTTTTCCTGTCTCCCTGAATTAGGCAGTCATTAAAGTATGGGTAAATTTGAATATTTCTTTGTCTACAAAAAGCAATGGCGGGAGCCAGGAATTTTGTGAAAACTCTGGGAGCAGTGGATAAAGCCAAAGGGAAGCGCAGAGAACTGAAAGTGCAGTGATCCTGACCTGAAACGTAGATATTTCCTGCAAGATTCCCAGATTGGGATGTGTAGGTAGGCCTCTTAGGTCTAGGGTGGCTAACCAAGCATCCTTGGACAGCATAGGCAGAAGCTACTGCAGGGTGATTACTTAGAATTTTGGTATTAGCAGGAATGAGTAGATAGAGGATGGGGTGCCAGGGGCCCCCTTTTCTGGGTACCAGGAAGAGTCTGGAATAGAAACCTTCGCCTACCTGTTCTGCAGAAACAAACTCTACTGCCCTCATAGAGAGGGGGGAAGGACTTGCTTTTTGGCCTCTGATCACAGGTTTGGGGGGAAGATTTGAGAACCGTTCTGGGGTTGTGTGTGGAAATAAAACTTCCATCGCTGGGACACTATGTTGAGGACCCAGCAGTTGTTGGTAATTGTGGCCAAAGTGCTTGCATGGAAGGAGAGTTTTCCATCTAGAGGCAAAAGCGGGTGGGCAGAGGGAGGAGATGTAAGTGTAAAGTCATTGAGTTCTTAACCATGAGGGGTGGCTTAGCACTCCCTGGTTTTGAAGAGAAGGAACTCTATTACTTAAATCTCTGCATTCCCTAAGCCTCCTTTGCCGGGGTCTGGGCTCAGCTGACCTGGAGGGGGCAGGAAAGGACCAGTGTTTGGAGGGGCAATACCCACAGAACCTCGGAAGCTGGACCTGCAAGAAGTCTGTCTGCATAGATTTAGCTTTTCTTTCATCTTTAAGACCTCCTCTGCCTTGGTGCCAAATAAGTTGTCTTTGTGCAGTGGTGAGTCTTATAATTTGGAATTGTCATGGTCTGGCAAGGGCTGTTCCTTAAGCCAAGAATGCCTTCTATGGATAGAACCAGTGACTGTTGCCCTGCAAGCTTCAAGGGCGTCAAAAAGTACAGTTGTGTACACTTAACATAAATGTAGATGTTTTGAGTGTATTCACTGCTGCAGTCATTACATTTGGGTTATCTGCTTGCAGGTAGCCCTCAGTTGGCCTGCTTAAAGTCTTGGGTCCTGCATCGGTTACTGTCCCTTCTTCCATGACGTCAGGGGGTATAAAACATGCAGCCGACGCCATTTCATCAGTTTTACTTGCCCCAGATGTCAGGTGCCCCCCTAATGAGAAGCAATTAAATATAAAAGCGCAAAGATATACCTCCAACAAAAATGCAAATACATCAAAAAGGCATTTAAGCATAGTGAAGGAAAGTAGAGATATAGCCAAAAGAAGTTAGGGGGCTGGATGGAGCGTAACCAGGACTACAACAGTGAATACACTCCAACATCTACATTTATGGTATGTGTAGACAACTGTACTATGTTCTTCGCGTTTCACTGTTGCAGTCATTACATTTGAGTAGATTCCAAAAGCTATGGTTGGGGAGGAGGAATTTAGATAGCATTAGGGCCAGCAATAAGGCCCTGCAAGACTGCAGTGGCAAAGCCAGCTCTGGATTTAGAGAAAATTGGCTAATGATGCTTGGTGAAAGTATGTACAGAACTCCAGATAGCAGCTTCTAGGATGTCCCTGGTAGGGACAACTCTGAGAAAGGCTGTAGAGGTAGATGCAGCCCTGGTGGAGTGAGGTCTGATTCCCTGGGGGATAGGTTTTCCATGGTGCTTATAGCAGAAATGAATGCAATGGTTTATCCATTTAGAAATGGTTTGCTTTGAAATGAACTTTCCCTCTGCCCCTGCAGCAAATGCCACCAGCAGTTGCTCAGATTTCCTTTGAGGTTTAGTCCTGTCCAAGTAGAATCTAAGCTGTCTGTGCACATCTAAGGAATGCAGTATCCATTCCCCTTTATTCTGTGAATTGGGAAAGAAGGTTGGCAAATGAATGGACTGATAAAGAGCCACACTGGATACCACCTTGGGCATGAAGGATGGATTGGTTCTGAGGGACACCCTGTCAGCATGAAAGATGATGAAAGGCTCCACTGCCATAAGGGCCTGTAATTCAGATATCGTTCTAGCTGAAGTGATTGCTAAAAGGAAAGCTGTTTTCCAAGAAAGAAAGAAATTTTAAAGTCTGCATTAGCAGCTAGCTCGAAAGGAGGTAGAGTGAGTTTCTCTAAGGCAAAGTTAAGGTCCCAGGCTGGGGTTGGAGCTCTCCTGGGTGGTCCCAATGTTTGGCCCTCTGAGGTACTGCTTGAGCAGTTGAGAGAAGAGTGGATGTTCTGTGTTATAATGAGCTGAAATGGCTGAGCCGTGGATTTTAATGGAGGAAAAAGACAGGCCGTTGTGAAGCATCTCAGTTAAGTATTGTATAATCTGAGGTAAATTAGGCGCTACTGTGCTCATCCCTTGAGATTAGTTCCAGGCACAGAATCTTTTCCATTTTTCAGCATAAGATTTTCTAGTACTAGGCCTCCTTGCCTCTAAAATGATATCCATCACGGGTTTGCTGAGGGATGTTAAAGGAGAGATTAAGTAATTAGCCAGGCTGCAAGGTTCAGTGTTAGAAGCTGAGGGTGCAGAATCTGGTTCTCCTGCTGAGGCAGGTGCCATGGAGATGACCATAACACACTGCGCGGGAGGGGGTACCAGTGTTGGCATGGCCAGTCTGGAGCAATCAAAATCATCCTTGGTTTGTCCTGTTTGATTTTTAATAGTACTTTAGAGAGCAGAGGCAGAGGGGTGAAGGCATAGACTGATAGGTTTTTCCAGTTGAAGGACAGAGCATACACTTTCCAGGCTTGTTTGTGTGGAGTCCTTGTGCAAAATTTGTCCAGTTGGTAGTTATGGGGAGAGGCAAACAGGTCTATATCTGGACTCCCCCATTTGCTTGTCAACATGTTGAAAATCCTTGGTTCCAGTTTCCACTCATGTGGGTCCATGAGGTTTCTGCTTAGTCAATCTCACAGTGTATTTAATTTTCCTGCCAAGAATTAAGCTTGTAGGTGCACTTGGTAGCTCAAGGCTTTGTTCCACAATGCCATGGCTAATCTGCAAAGGGGATAAGAATGTGTACCCCCTTGCTTATGTACCACATAACAGTGGTGTTGTCCGTCTTTACCATTAGTTGTCCTGGAAGAATGTGGTTATTGAAGGCTGTCAGAGCATTCTGTACAGCTAACATTTCTTTTTGATTGATATGCAGGTGCATTTGACTTGGGTCCCATTTACCCTGAATGCACTTCCCTGTCAGGTGAGCCCCCCATGCATAGTCTGATGCATCTGTTCTTAGGATTTCGGTGGCAGGGGGTGGTGTGAAAGGTAGTCCCTTGTTTTGGTGGCAGGCCTTTGCACACCAAAAAAACTCTAGGCAAGGTATGAAAGGAATCACTGTTTCTAGGTCTTGAGAATGTTGACACCATAGGCTTTTTAGATACCACTGTGGTTTCCTCATATGCAGTCTTGCATATGGAATTAGAAGAATACAGGAGGCCATGAACCCCAAGGCTTGCAGTATTTGTCTTGCAGATAGCAGGGTTTTTGTGGCCACTTGTTTGAAGCAGGTTGTCAAATGAATGTTTCTCTGACGTGAGGTAAGCTATCTGGGAAGTTGAATTCAAGCCTGCTCCCAGGAATATATTTTGTTGACAGGGTACCAGGTGTGATTTCTTTTCATTTATGTTGTACCACAGACAAGTTAGAACCTTTTGTAAAGAGGCCAGATGATTCAAAAGTATGTCCTGGCTTTCTGCCTGAATTAGACAATCGTCCAGGTATGGGTATATTTGAATATTTCTTTGCCTGCAAAATGCAATAACTGGAGCTAGGCACTTTGTGAATACCCTGGGCGCAGTAGATAAGCCAAAGGGCAGTGCAGAGAACTGATGGTGCGTGTAGCCTACTTTGAAGCGTAGGTATCTTCTGCAAGATTCCCTGATTGGGATGTGCAGGTATGCTTCTTTTAAAATCTAGTGTTGCCAACCAGGCATCTTTGCAGAGCATAGGAAGTAATTAGTGAGGAGTCAGCATCTTGAATTTTGTAATCTCCAAAAAGGTGTTTAGAGTTGACAGGTCCAGGACAGGAAGCCATGAATTATCTTTTCTGGGTACCAGGAAAAGTCTCGAGTAGAAACCATGTCCCTTTTCCTCTTCTGGTACCAGTTAAATAGCCCCCATGCTTGACAGAAAGTATTTGTTTTTGGGCCTCTGCCCACTGATTTGGGGGTAGGTCCGGCCACCCACTTGGTGTTGGCAACGTGTGGAAGTTAAATCTGTATCCCTGGGACATTATATTTAAAATGCATTTGTCCTGGGTAATGAGTTCCCAATCCTTTGCATGAAGAGCAATCTTTCCCCCCAAAGAGGCAGTTAGTTGATAAGTGCTTGGAAATTTTAAAAGGAAGTCATTGAGACAGTTTACCATAGCAGGGAGTCTTATTATTCCCAGATTTGGAAGTGGAGGCCCCTCAATGCATAGTTCTGTTTGTCCCCTGGGACTGAAACCTGGGGTTTTTGCAGTTTCTGGGTTTTGTTTGCGAAGACCTGGAAGGGGCGGGAAAGGACCAGTTCTTAGAGGGCCAGTGCCTACTGAATCTAGGAGGCTGAACTTGTAAAAAATATTTTACCGTTTGCATAGATTTAGCTTTATCTTCCATCTTTTTTAAGAATTTCCTCAGCCTTGTTGCTGAACAGGCGGTCCTGATTTAAAGGAGCATCCAACAATTTAGATTTAACATGATCAGGCAAAGATTGCTCCTTAAGCCAAGCATGCCTTCTGAGCACAGACCCAGTAACAGCAATCCTGCAAGAGGCCTCTAATGAATTAAAACCACATAGTCAGGAATCAACATCATTTTCTGTTTAAGCAGTCCAATAACATGTTGCTGATACTTTAACATATGAAACTGGCACTTTAAAAGCCCTAATGGCCAAGGTTGCAGAAGTGTAAAGTTTCTTACCCCATCTATCCAGCGCCCTGGAGTCTCTATCAGAAGGGTAGGATTTTTAGCAGTAGAAGCCTTAATGCCCTTGGGCCCATGTGAAAGTCTCTGCATCTGCAATAGGATTTTTAAAAAGGAACTTGTGGGACTCGGGGACCCTGTAGTATCTGTCAGGTTTTCTGGGAGCAAGAGGCAGGGAATTAGGGGCCAAAATAGATTCTGAAAAAGCATCATCAATAATGTCTAGTACAGGAGGAATAGCGAAAGGCCCATGCTGAAGTAGTAGAAGGAAATCCCTAAGCCTCTTCTGAATCAGAAAAAAAATCCTGGCTTTCCCAGTGGAAATTCTCTCTGAGTATGTAAGGTTTCTTCAAAAGAAAAATCCCCCAGGAGGGGAAGCAGAGGGAATGGAGTCCTCTGCATCAGAATCTTCATAAGTAGATAAGGGCAAATCCAGATCATCAGAAGAATCAGAAAAAAACAGAATCCTGATCAAAAGACTCCATCAACTTCAGTCCTAGGCCTCTTAGAAGGGGGGTTGGCTACCCGATTAGAGTTATTAGATCTTCAGCCATTCTTATCATTTGTTTTTTAGGCATAGAGGCCTGAGCATGTGGCCTGGCCGTAAGTATTTTAAGGCATGGATTGAGATTTAGGCATAAGTAAAGAAGGAGGCATCGGTTTAATATGAAAGTCCGTAGGCCTGAATACACCTTCAGAAGCCGGTGCCTGCACAGCGGCTCCGGACCCATCCAAGGTAGAGACATCAGCGGGTTCCATAGTTGAAGCATCTTGCTGCATACCAGACTCCGAATGGGTCTAAGTAGAGGCCTGCGAATCAGAAGTAGCGGGTATCAGGGGCTGCGAAAGCGCCTCACTGAGTACCGGCGAACTGGCGGAGAGGAGTAGTCGGCAGTTTTGGACCTCGGCGGCATCTGTCTATCTTTGCGTTTTTTAGGAATCCCGGTAGTCAGATGGCTAACATATGACATTTCTGGACAATTAAACAGAGAACCGAAATGTTTAGAGGCAAAAATAAACAGACGGATAGTGCGCTGATTAAATAAAGCACAAAACCAACAGCCAGGTAAGTCGTGGTCAGGGCTTAGGCAAGGAATACAGTACGAATGAAAATCTTTATGAAGCATTTGCTTTCCACAAGTAATGCAATTATTAACTTTTACTGACATCAGTAAGGAGAAAGGAAATGTTTCCCCAACGGGGTACTTCGCTTTAGTTGAAGACTTCGGTTCTGAAACTTGAAAACGAAGATTTCAGGAGTTGGCCGACCGGCACTTGCTAACTGGTTCGGGCACAGCACGGCAAGAAAGACTGATGTAATGGCGTTGGCTGCATGTTTTTTACCCCTGACATCATGGAAAAAGGGACAGCAACTGACGCAGGACCCAAGACTTTGTTAATCAGGCCGACTAAGGGCTAACTGCAAGCAGATAACCCAAATGTAATGACTGCAACAGTGAAACGAGAAAAACATCTGCATCCATCCAACCTAGCTTACATCCCTCTTTAAACCCTCCTGTGCTTAGTTACTTGACTTGCAGAATACATTAACTCTTGTAACTCTATTTTCTGCACAAGCAGGAAAAGAAGATATTTTTTGTTTGAGGAGTTCCATGGTATGTTGCTGAAATTTCAGCATATGGAACTGACAATTTAGTGCTCTAATAGCAAGCGTAGCAAAGGTGAATACTTTTTCACCCCATCTGTCTAATGCTCGTAAATCCCTGTCTGAGGGGGTGGGATTCTTAGCAGAAGTTGCTTTAATTCATTTATGTCCTTGAGAGATACACTGGGTTCAGCAGTTGGATTTTTGAAAAGAAATCTGTGGGAGTCAGGGACTCTATAGTACCTGTCTGGTTTCCTGGGAGCAGGAGGGAGGGTGTCATAAGTCAAACTGGATTCCATAAAAACATCATCCAGAAAGTACAATTGTGAACACTTACCATAAATGTAGATGTTAGAGTGTATTCACTGTTGCAGTCATTACATTTGGTTAATCTGCTGGCAGGATGCCCTCAGTCAGCCTGAATTCCAAAGTCTTAGGTCCTGCGTCAGTTGCCGTCTTCTCTTCCATGATGTCAGGGGTATAAAACATGCAGCAGACGCCATTTTTAGTTCTTCTTGCCCCCAATGTCAAAAAGGTAACAATATTATTTATTGATATATATATATATATATATATATATATATATATATATATATATATACACACACACATACATACATGCATACAATATAAACTTTACCTTCATCTACAAGCAAATACACCACATAGTTTATAGAAGACAAAGGCGGCAAGATTAACTTTAGAATAACAGGGGGATGGCGGGCAGGTAACCTGGACTGCAACAGTGAATACACTTGAACATCTACATTTATGGCAAGTGTACACAACTGTGCTATGTTCTTCGTGTTTCACTATTGCAGTCATTACATTTGGGTAGAATCCCAAAGCTATGGTTGGGAGGCGGGAGCTAAACAGCATTAAGTGCAGCTATAAGGCCCTGCAGCACTGCAGTGGCAAAGCCTGCCCTGGATTTAGAGTACAGAGGCAAATGGTAATGCTTGGTAAAGGTGTGAACAGAACTTCAAGTAGCAGCCTCTAGAATGTCTTTGGTTGGTACTCCTCTGAGAAAGGCTGCTGAAGTAGCTGCAGCTCTGGTGGAATGAGACCTAATGTCCTTGGGCACAGGTTTACCATGGTGTAAGTAGCAGAAATGGATGCAGTGGTTTATCCACTTTGAAATTGTCTGCTTTGAAATAGCCTTTCCTTCTGATCCTGCAGCAAATGACACTAGTAATTGCTCAGTTTTACTTAGAGCTTTAGTCCTGCTCAAGTAGAATCTTAGCTGTCTGTGTACGTCCAAGGAATGCAGAATTCTCTCCTTTTTGTTCTGTGGATTTGGATAGAAAGTTGGCAGATGAATTGCTTGGTTAAGAGCCACACTGGAAACCACCTTATGCATAAAAGTAGGATTTGTCCCCAGCGACACCCTGTCTGGGTAAAATATGACAAAAGGCTCTACAGCCATGAGGGCCTATAGCTCTGAAACTCTTCTTGCTGAAGTAATTGCTAGTAGCAGAGCTGTATTCCATGATAATTTTTTATCACGTGTAGCAACTGGTTCAAATAGAGGCAGGGTGAGCTTTTCCAGCACATAATTGAGGTCCCATGCAGGTAATGGTGATGATCTAGGCGACCTTACATTTTTGGCTCCTCTAAGATACTGCTTTAGTAAGGAATGATAAAAGATTGGAGGCTCTGTATTGTAATGAGCCGAAATGGCAGAGGCATGGATTTTGATTGATTCTGAAGACATGCTTCTAGAGCATTTCTCCCCGGGCCTCCGCTGAAAACAGGATATGTGGAACCTAGTCGGACTTTCCCTGTCAACAAATGTTAAATAAATAAAAAATAAATAAATGAGAAAGACAGGCCTTTGTCAAGCATCTCAGTTAAGTATCATAATGTCTGAGGAATATGTGGTTCTGCTTTATGAGTTCCTTGTACTTGACTCCAAGCACAGAATCTCTTCCATTTGTCAGCATATGATTTTCTAGTACTAGGCCTTCTGGCTTCCAAAATGACATCCATCACAGCTTTACTGAGAGGTGTTGTTTGTATGACTACGACTAGCCATGCTGCCAGGTTCAGTGTCTGTAGTTGATTGTGCAGGATCAAATTGTTTTGCTGGGACAGTAGTTGTGGTCTTTGAGGCAAGTTCCAAGCTGGGTATGGAGACAAGTTCCTTAGGACTGTGTACAAGTATTGGCGGGGCCAGTCAGGGGCAATTAATATTCTCTTTGGCTACTCTTGTCTGACTTTTAGGAGTACCTTGGGTCGAAGAGGCAAGGGAGGAAAGGTGTAAACTGACAGGTTTTTCCAACTGAAGGATAGGGCGTCCACTTTCCATGCTGGTTTGTGATAAGTCCTTGTGCAGAATTTTTTCAACTGATAATTTTGAGGAGAGGCAAACAGATTTATGTCTGGGCTCCCCCATTGCTCTGTTATCATGCTGAAGACTTGTGGATTTAGTTTCCACTCTTGAGGATCCATAAGGTTTCTACTTAAATCGTCTGCCACAGTGTTTTCCTGGCAGGAACTGAGCTTGAAGATGTATTTGGAAGGTCAAAGCTGTGTCCCAATGTGCCATGGCTATCTGCAAAGGGGATATGAATGTGTGCCCCCTTGCTTGTTTATATACCACATGACTGTGGTGTTATCAGTCTTTATCAGTAGTTGTCCTGGATGAAGTTCTTGAAGGCTGTTAGGGCATTTTGAACAACTAGCACCTCTTTCTGGTTGATATGTAGATGCATTTGTTTTGGTACCCATATGCCCTGAAAGCATCTTCCTGCCATGTGGGCCCCCCATGCATAATCTGATGCGTCCGTTAAGGTTTGGCTGGCAGGGGGTAGAGTGAAGGGCTGTCTCATGTTTTGGTGACAGGCCTTTGCACACCATAGAAACTCCTGTTGCAGGCAGAGAATGAGAGGAATCATTGTTTCCAGACTGTGTGAATGTTGACTCCATAAAGTTTTTAGATACCACTGAAGTTTCCTCATATGCAGTCTTGCATATGGAATTAGTAGGATGCAGGATGCCATGAAGCCCAGAGCCTGCAGAATTTGTCTTACAGAAGACTGGGTTTTTGTTGCCATCAGTTTAAAGTAAGTAGTTAGTTGCCTTTGTCTGGCATGAGGTAAGCCATCTGGACAGTTGTAATCAAGCTTGCACCCAGGAATGTTATATTTTGAGAGGGTACCAGTTGTGATTTCTTTTCATTTATTGCGTATCCTAGGGCATGTTAGAAGCCTTTTCACAAACACCAGGTGTCAAAGAAGAGTGTCCTTGTTCTCTGCTTGAATGAGTCAGTCGTCCAAATAGGGATACATCTGAATACTTCTTTGCCTGAAAACTGCAATTACTGGTGCCAGGCACTTTGTAAAGACCCTGTGCGCAGTAGATAAGCCAAAGGGCAGTGCAGAGAATTGATAATGCATTAAGCCAGCCTTGAATCTGAAGTATCTTCTGCACGATTGTCTTATTGGGACATCATGCAGGTATGCCTCTTTTAGGTTTAAAGTCACCAGCAAAGCATTATTGCCCAGCATGGGCAGAAGCTGCTGCAAAGTCAGCATTTTGAATTTTGGAATGTCCAGGTATGTGTTCAAAATCAATAAATCCAGTATTGGCAGACAGGCCTTGTCCTTTCTGGGTACCAAGAACAGTAGAGTAAAAACCTTGACCTTTTTCCTGTTCTGGTATTATCTGAATGGCCCCCATATCCATGAGGGACGTAACCTGTTTCTGTGCCTCTGCCCATTGATTTTTGGCAGATCTGGCCAACCATTTGCCATTGGCAGTGTGTGGAAATGGAATCTGTATCCCTGTGATATGTTTTAGTACCCACTTGTACTGGGTTATTAACTGCCAATTTTGAGCAAAAAGTGCTAATTTTCCCCCATCGGTGCTGCCAAAAGTTAAGTGCTTAGTGTAGGCAGAGGGAAGTCATTGGGATTGCTTTCTGTAGGTTTGCGCTTCATCTCCTCCAGATTTGGAGGTGGAAGCGCCCCATTGCTTTGACCTGCATGAATCTTGCACCTGGAACCCTTAGGGCATCTGGATTTGCCCCTTTGAGCTCTGTCTGACACAGGAAAGGACCAATTTTTTGTAGGCCAGTCTCTACTGAATCTTGGTGGCTGCACCTGTAAGAAGTTTAACAGTTTGCATAGACTTAGCTTTGTGTTCCATTTTCTTTAAAACCTCTTTTGCCTTTATACCAAACAGAGAATCATTCTGTAAAGGTGCATCGAGCAGTTTAGCTTTAACATTATCAGGCAATATTTGTTCCTTTAACCAGGCATGCCTCCTAATCACAGATCCAGTAACTGCGGCCCTCCAGGAGGCCACTAAGGAATCAAAACCACATTGCAAAGTTTGCTTTCCAACTTGTTCAGCTGCATGCAATAATTCCTGCAATTGTTTATTTTCTGCACATTCTGAAATCATAATTTTCTGTTTCAGCAATCCCACAACATGTTGTTGGTACTTAAGCATGTGAAATTGACAGTTTAAAACCCGGATTGCCAAGGTTGCAGATGTGAAAACCTTTTTTCCCCATCTGTCCAGTGCCCTTGAATCTCTGTCAGAGGGGGTAGGATTTTTTTGCTGTCGAGGCCTTATCTCTGTTTTGGACCCTGTGAAATACTTTCAGGGACAGCAGCAGGGTGTCTAAATAAACATTTATGACAGTCGGGGACCCTGTAATATCTGTTAGGCTTACTGGGAGCCGGAGGTAAGGAGTCAAGCTTGACTCCGAAAACACAATCCACAATGTCTAGGACAGGGGGAATTGCTAAAGGCCTGTGCTGAGGGAGAAGGAGGAAATCCCTGAGCCTCTTGTTTCTGAGAAGTCTTGACTCTCCCAGTGAAAATGCTCCCTCAAAGTTAGCAAGGTTTCTCCAAAGTAATAATCCCCATGAGGAGATGCAGATGGAATAGACTCCTCAGCATCAGAATCCTCATAGGGAGGAAAAGATAATTCCTCATCAAAAGAGGAATCGGAACAAACAGAAACCTGATCTGAAGATTCATAGTCAGTGTCTTGCCTAGACCTCTTATCTGGAGGGGGATGGCTACCCCTGATAAAGGTAATAAGGTCCAGCCATTTTCATCATCTGTTTTTTAGGCATAGAGGCCTGTGCACGTGGCTCATGCGTCAGTTTTTTAGTTTTAGAAGTTGCTTTTGTCTTTGGTTTTGCGGCTGTCTGTTTGATATACAAATGTTGAGGTCTGAATACACCCTCAGAAGCCGGTGCCTGCTCAGCGGCTCCGGACCCATCAGAGGGAGATACATCAGTCGGTCCAATACCTTGAGTATCTTGCGGCATGCCGGACTCCACATGGGTGTCAGTAGAGGCCTCCAACTCGAAGGTAGCGTGTATCAGGGGCTGCGAAAGCGCATCACTGAGTACCGGCGACTGCCTTAGAAGCTTCGTCGTCGGTTTTGGATCTCGACTGCCTTTCTCTGTTCTTTTCTTTGCGTTTCTTATGTACTCCTGTAGTCAGATTGCTATCAGACGACATTTCTGGGTAGTTAAATCTGTTTCCAAAATACTTTGATGCAAAAATATACCAACGCATAATAGTGCTTGGGTTAAATCTAGCACAAAACAGACAGCCAGGCACGTTGTGATCAGGGCTTAGGCAAGGAATACAATATAAATGGAAATCCTTATGAGGTATTTGCTTTCCACAAGTAAGACAATTAACTTTTTCTGACATCGGTAAAAAGCAAGAAAAAAAAGTTCCCCCAACGGGATACTTAGCTTTAGTGAAGACTTCGGTTCTGAAACTCAAACTCAAAATTTCAGTAGTCGGCCGACCGGCACTTGTGAAATGCTTCTGCTTCGGGCACCGCGCGGCAAGAAAGACAAAAGTAAATGGCGTCGGCTGCATGTTTTATAGCCCTGATGACCTGACATCATGGAAGAGGAGACAGCAACCGACACAGGACCCAAGACTTTGGAATTCGGGCCGACTGAAGACAACCTGCCAGCAGATTACCCAAATGTAATGACTGCAACAGTGAAACACAAAGAACATTACTAGTTACAGCAAATGTAGGAAACATGCTTAGTTTTTTTTTTTTTTTTTTTTTTTTTTTTATTTCTTTTTACTTTTTTTTTTTTTTTTACAGAAAAGTAGCAAAAACAGTAGTAAAAACAATTCACATGCAGAGCAAGCTAGCATTCTTGAGTATGTAGCAATATTACACCAAACAGTTTAAAAAATGCAATTAAATTAAAAAGGACTCAAAGCAAGTGCAGAAAGAGTTTATTAGGTAGAATGTGGTAAAGAGATGGGACTGGGGGAGTGCCCCAGATCAATTCTACAGTCGGGCAAGCAACTGCAAAAGCCACCAAATTTAAACTACAAACCGAAAATAGGGTGGGTGGGACAAAACACTTTCAACAGAGATCTAAGCAAATAACAGTACAAACTCTAAAACCCAAAAAATATACTCAGCTCTGTATATTTGCAGATCAGTGTCTCAGGCACCTGCTTGGATTTCTTTTTGTTGATCGTGTACCCTAGAGAGATTAGGAGGGTCTTTACAAAGGCCAGGTGCTTGAGCAGCTTTTTCCTGGCTGTCGACCTGAATAAGGCATTCGCCTAAGTATGGGTAAATCTGAATATCTCTGTGTGCAAAAGGCAATGGCCTGACCAGACATTTTGTGAAAACTCTGGGAGCAGTAGATAAGAGAAAGGGAAGTGCAGAGAACTGAAAGTGTTGAGATCTTGCCCTGAAGCGGAGATATTTCCGGCATGATTCCCCGATAGGGAAGTGGAGGTAGGTCTCTTAGATCTAGGGTGGCTAGCCAATCATCCTTGGAGATCATGGGCAGAAGCTGCTGGAGGGTGAGCATTTTGAATTTTGGGATCACCAGGAAGGTGTTTAGAATGGATAGATAGAGGATGGGGCACCAGGTGCCCTCTTTCCTAGGTAACATAGTCTGGAGTAGAAACCTTGCCCTATCTGTGCTGCAGGAACGTGTTCTACTGTCCTCATAGAGAGCAGGAAAAGTATTTGAATTTGAGTCGCTGCCCACTGATTTGGTGATAGATCAGGGAACCCTTTTGGGGTTGTAAGGAAAATTTTTATCCCTGAGATGCAATGTTCAGAAAGTACAGCTGTGTACATTTACCATAAATGTAGATGTTAAAGTGCATTTACTGTTGCAGTCATCACACTTGTGTTATCTGCCTGCAGGTAGCCCTGAGTCGGCCCGAATACCAGAGTCTTGGGATTTCTGCGTCGGATGCTGTCGCCTCTTCCATGACGTCAGGAGTACAAAACAAGCTGCAGATGCCATTACATCAGTTTTTCCTTGCCCCAGATGTCAGTAGCACCCAAAATAGGAAGCAATAACATGGTGTGGAACACCTCCAGTAAAATGTAAATACCATAGCCATAAGATATGGCAAAAAAAAAGGATAGGTAAAAAACATTAGAGTCAGGGGGCTGGACCAGGTAACCAAGACTGCAACAGTGAATACACTCTAACATCTACATTTATGGTAAGTGTACACAACTGCATTATGTTCTTCGTCTGTCACTGCTGCAGTCATCACACTTGGGTTGATTACCAAAGCTGAGGAAGGGTGGAGGCAGTCAATAGAAGGGCTGGCTAGCAGGCCTTGTAAGACTATTGTGGCAAATCCAGCTCTGGATTTAGAAGAGACAGGGAAGTGATGATGCTTGATGAAGGTGTGTACAGAACTCCAGGTTGCAGTTTCCAGGATGTACCTGGAAGGGACTCCCCTGAGAAACGCTGTAGAGGTTAAGGCAGCCCTGATAGAATGAGTTCTGATCCCCTGTGGGGTAGGTTTTCCATGGTGCTTGTAGCAGAAATGGATGCAGTGCGCTATCCATTTGAAAATGGTTTGCTTTGAAATGGCCTTGCCCTCTGCCCCTGTAGCAAAGCTGACTAGCAGCTGGTCAGATTTTCTGAAAGGCTTAGTTCTTGTCAAGGTAGACAGTACAGTTGTGTACACTTACCATAAATGTAGATGTTAGAGTGTCTTCACTGTTGCAGTCATGACTGTAGGGTTCTCCCCTGCCAGCAGGCAGTCCTCGGTCGGCCAGAATCCCAAAGTCTGGGTCTGGCGTCGGCTGTTCAGCCATGATCCCTGACGTCAGAGCGCCTGGAGTACAAAACTGACAGCCTACGCCATGTTCTCCAGTTTTTCTTGCCCCAGATGTCATAAGTTCCAAAATGAGTAAGGTCCCATACCCTTTGCAAATACACCTCAGAAAAAGGGTGAAAAAAGGAACCACACAAAAGAAGAAATAAGAGGGGACAGGAGGGAGGGAAACCCAGACTGCAACAGTGAAGACACTCGAACATCTACATTTATGGTAAGTGTACACAACTGTACTATGTTCATGTTTCACTGTTGCAGTCATGACTGTAGGGTAGAGTCCCAAAGCAGAATGAAAGGGAGGTGGTCATAAAGTAGAGGGGGCGGCTATAAGGCCCTACAAGACTGCAGAAGCAAAGCCTGCCCTAGACTTAGAGTAGAGAGGAAGACTGAAGTGCTTGGAAAAAGTATGCACTGAACTCCAAGTTGCAGCTTCCAAAATGTCTTTGGTAGGAACTCCCCTGAGGAAGGCAGCTGAAGTGGCAGCAGCTCTGGTAGAGTGAGTCCTTATACTCCCTGGGATTTGCTTTCCATGGTGTGAATAGCAAAATCTGATTCCATGAGCAATCCATTTAGAAATGGTCTGTTTTGAGATGGCTTTATCTTGGGAACTTGAAGCACAAGAAACAAACAATTGTTCTGATTTCCTGATGTCCTTGGTTCTGTCCAGGTAAAAACGTAGTTGTCTGTGTACGTCCAAGGAATGTAAGATCCTTTCCCCTTTATTTTGAGGCGTGGGGAAAAAAGTTGGCAAGTGAATAGTTTGATTTAAAGCCACTTTGGAAACCACCTTAGGCATGAAAGTAGGATTCGTCCTTAGAGACACCCTATCTTGATGAAAAATAATATAAGGTTCTACAGCCATAAGAGCTTGCAACTCTGAAACTCTCCTGGCAGAGGTCAGAGCTAACAGGATGGCTGTCTTCCAAGATAAAAACTTGATGTCAGATGTAGCAGCAGGCTCAAAAGAAGGTAAGGTGAGCTTTTCCAAAACATAGTTGAGATCCCAAGCAGGAATGGGAGGAGATCTAGGGGGCCTTAAGTTCTTAGCTCCTCTGAGAAACTGTCTCATGAGCTGGTGGGAAAAGATTGGAGGGTCTGTATTATAATGAGCAGAAATAGCAGAGGCATGAATCTTTATGGAAGAGAAAGAAAGACCATTGTGTAAGAGGTCTGTCAGGTAAAGTAGAATCTGAGGAATGTTAGGAATAAGAGGATCAGAATCCTGAGCCTGCATCCAAGAACAAAATCTTTTCCATTTTCCTGCATAAGATTTTCTAGTGCTAGGACGTCTGGCTTCTAAAATGACATCCATAACCTGCTTGGGTAGGAGAGAATGATTCAAAGACCCTGGATTAACCAGGCCGCCAGGCTGAGAGTTTTGACATGGGAGTGTAGAACCTGACCCTGGTGTTGGGACAGAAGGTTCTGAGTCTGTGGTAAAACCCAAGGGGGCTCCAGACAAAAGGTTTTTCAGAGTTGGGTACCAGAACTGTCGAGGCCAATTTGGGGCCAGCAAGATTATCATCTTGGGCTTGTCCTGTTTGATCTTTAATAATACTCGTGGAAGAAGAGGAAGAGGCGGAAAGGCATATCCCGAGAGGTTTCTCCAACTGAATGATAGTGCATCCACTTTCCAAGCTAGTTCGTGGAAAGTCCTGGTGCAAAAAATCTGTAGTTGATGATTGAGGTGGGATGCAAAGAGGTCTATGTGAGGACATCCCCAGACTGCAGTAATCATCTTGAAAATTTCGGTATCCAGCATCCATTCGAGTGGGTCCGAAAGGTTTCTGCTCAGACTGTCTGCCAGGAAGTTTTGCTTCCCTGGTAGAAACTGTGCTTGAAGGCCCAGATTGCAAGCTAGAGCTGTGTTCCAAAGATCCATGGCTAGTCTGCAAAGGGGATAGGAATGAGATCCCCCTTGCTTGTTTACGTACCACATAACTGTGGTGTTGTCTGTCCGTATCAGTAGTTGTCCTGGTTGTAGAAGATTCCTGAAGGCCAATAGAGCTTTCTGAACGGCTAACATTTCCTTTAAATTGATATGCAGGTGCTTTTGATCCTTTGTCCAAAGGCCCTGCAGACAGTTGCCCTGAAAATGGGCTCCCCGTGCATAATCTGAGGCGTCCGTGGTCAGTATCTCAGTGGCAGGAGGCAGACAGAAGGGTTTTCCTTTGTTTAGAGTACATGCCTTGGACCACCAAAGGAATTCCTTTTGAAGACAAGGCAGGACGGAGATCAGTATAGTCTAAACTGTGGCAATGCTGAGACCATACACTGTTTACGTACCACTGTATTTTCCTCATATGTAGTCTTGCATATGGTACAAGAAGGATGCAGGAGGCCATGTAACCCAAAGCTTGCAGGAATCTCCTTGCAGATAGCCGAGTTAAAGTTGCCAAGGTTTTGAAAGTTGAGGCCAGCTGTAATTGTTTTTCGCATGTCAGAAATGCCATCTGGGTTGTTGTGTTTAGAGAAGCGCCCAGAAAAATTATCTGTTGTGAGGGTGTCAAATTTGACTTTATGTTTTCAATGAATCCCAGGAACTTGAGAAGCTTCTGAACAAACTCTAGAAGCTGGAGTAAGACATCCTTGCTGTCTGCCTGAATAAGACAGTCGTCCAGATAAGGGTAAATTTGAATTCCCTTGAGTCTGCAATAAGCTACTACTGGAGCCAGGCATTTGGTGAAGACCCTGGGTGCAGTAGACAATCCAAAGGGCAGCGCAGAGAATTTAAAGTGTCTCGATCCGGCCTTGAACCTGAGGTATTTTCTGTGTTCCTGCCTGATAGGGATGTGTAAATATGCCTCCTTTAAATCCAAAGTTACCATCCATGCATTTTTGGTCAGCAATGGAAGTAGCTGCTGTAGAGTAAGCATCTTGAATTTTGGTATCTCTAGAAAAGTGTTCAAGACTGACGGATCCAGAATGGGTCTCCATGAATTTTGCTTCCTGGGGACTAGAAAGAGCCTTGAGTAAAAACCTTGTCCCATCTCTGAAAGTGGAACTAGTTCTATGGCTTTCATAGCCAAGAGAGCTTCCACCTGGTTTAAGGCCTCTGACCATTGATGTTTTGGAAGATCTGGCCATCCGCTTGGCCTTGGTAGGGTATGAAAATGGAATTTGTAACCTCTTGAAACTACATCCAGAACCCACTTGTCTTGGGTTATACGAGTCCAATTTAGGTGAAAAAGAGAAAGTTTTCCTCCGAGAAGGGCTTCCAGGCAAGAAGTTCCTGCAGCCCAACAGAAGGAGTCATTGAGTCGGTTTCCGATGAGCTTGCGACCTGTCCTCTCCTCCCCTAGGGGTGGAAGCAGTCCACTGTCTTGGTCTATAAGAGGCTTGCGTTTGAGGCCTTCCTCGGGAGCGTCTGTATCTACCCCTCTGAGGCCTGTCTGAATTGGGAAAGGACCAATTTTTTGTATGCCAATTCCTACTAAATCTGGGTGGCTGTACTTGTAAGAAATCTTTAACTGTTTGCATGGATTTTGCTTTGTCCTCCATCTTTTTAATCACCTCTTCAGCTTTAGATCCAAACAAAACATTATGCTGAACAGGAGCATCCAATAATTTAGCCTTTACTTGAGCTGGTAAATTTTGTTCCTTTAACCATGCATGCCTTCTAATTACTGTGCCAGAGGCAGCAGCCCTACAAGAAGCCTCCAAGGCATCAAATCCACAGTGTAAACCATGCTTTCCAACTTGTTCAGTGGCATGCATTAAGTCCTGCAGCTCCTTATCATCTGCACAGGCGGAAATAGAAGTCAGCTTTTGTTTTAGAACAGACAGGAGAAATTGCTGGTATTTCAGCATATGAAACTGACAGTTTAAAGCCTTAATAGATAAAGTAGCAGAAGTGTACACTTTTCTGCCCCATCTTTCTAAAGATCTGGAATCCTTCTCAGTGGGAATGGGGTTTTTAGCAGACGCGGCCTTTACGCCCTTAGGACCCTGAGAAATGGTTTCAGGGTCAGCAGTAGGGTTCTTGTATAAAAACTGGTGGGAATCAGGAACCCTGTAGTATGTCTGGCTTAACAGGAGCTGGAGGAAAAGAATCAGGAGTTAAGTTAGCCTCCGAAAAAGCATCATACACAATATCCAAAATAGGAGGAATATCCAGGGGGTTATGTTGGGGAAGAAGAAAATCTCTTAGTCTTTTCTTAGATTCTGAATACTCCTGTCCTTCCCAGTGGAAATGTTCCCTCATTTCATGCAAAGTTTCCACAAAAGAGAAATCCTCAGGGGGAGAAGCCGAAGGAATGGATTCCTCAGCATCAGAATCCTCATAAGGAGGGAAAGAATATTCCTGGTCAGAAGAAACTGAAGAAACAGAAGCCTGATCAGAGGAGTTATAATAAACTTCCTGCCTTGGCCTTTTATCTGGAAGGGGATGTGAACCCCTAATCATAGTAAGTAAGTCCTCCGCCATCTTAAGCAACTGTTTCTGAGACTTGGGAGCCGGATCAGAAGAGGCCTGGGCTGCAGTCTTTGATTTGGAAGGAGTCTTTGCCTTTGTCTTTGGCTTTGCCTTTATTAGAAGCTGAGTAGGCCTGAAAACCCCTTCGGAAGCCGGTACCTGCACAGCGGCTCCGGACCCATCTGAAGGAGCATTGTCCGAAGGTCCTGAAACAGAAATATTCAAAGGCCTAGTTGGCTCCTCGTGGGAGTCTGTTTCGGCTATCAGTTCTGAAATGGCCGACAGGGGCTGCAAAAGCGCCTCACTGACGACGGCCGAACCTGAAGCTGGCTCTGCTTGTGCAATATCGTCTGATTTGGACCTCAGAGGCATGTCTTTGTCCTTGCGTCGTTTGTGAACTCCGGTAGCCGGAACCGTATCAGACGACATTTTGTAATTAAAACGCCTACCGAAGTAATGAAATGCAAAATCGTACCTTCGTTTAATAGTACGTTGATTGAATCTAGCACAAAACCGACAACTAGCTACGTCGTGGTCAGGGCCTAAGCAAGGAATACAGTAAGAATGAAAATCCTTATGAGGTATTTGCTTCCCACATGAAATACAATTAACTTTTTCTGACATCGGACTGGAGCAAGAAAAAAGTTTCCCCAACGGGGTACTTAGCTTTGAGTAGGAGAAGTCAGTCTTCGGACTGAAGTTTGTTTAGAAAAAATTGTCAGGAGTCAGCCGACCGGCACTTACGAACTGCTATCACCGCACGGCAAGAAAGACTGGAGAACATGGCGTCGGCCGTCAGCTTTGTACTCCTGGCGCTCTGACGTCAGGGAGCATGGCTCAACAGCCGAAGCCGGACCCAGACTTTGGCCGACCGAGGACTGCCTGCCGGCAGGGGAGAACCCTACAGTCATGACTGCAACAGTGAAACACGATGAACATCCTGAGCTGTCGGTGTACGTCCAAAGAATGCAAGATCCTTTCCCCTTTATTCTGAGGATTAGGGAAAAAATTTGGTAAAAGGATGGATTGGTTTAGAGCCACAATGGATACCACCTTGGGCATAAAAGATGGGTTAAGTCCTGAAAGAAACCCTGTCAGCATTGAAAATAATTAAGGGTTCCACAGCCATTAGTGCCTGTCACTCAAGACACTCTTCTTGCTGAAGTGATGGCTAAAAGTAAGGCAGTTTTCTGAGAGAGGAATTTTAACTGCGCTGTAGCAACAAGCTCAAAAGGAGAAGTGTGAGCTTCTCTAGTACAAAGTTGAAGTCCCATGTAGGGGTGGGAGCTATCCACGGGGGTCTTACATTGTTAGCTCCTCTCAGGAACTGTTTGAACAGAGGGTGAGAAAAGAGAGGTGGCTCAGTATTATAATGAGCTGAGTTGGCCGAGGCATTAATCTTAATAGAAGACAAGGATAGGCCTTTGTGGAGCAGCTCTGCTAGGTAAGCTAGGATTTGAGATAAGGTGGGCACGGCTGTGTCCTTTCCTTGAGACTGGCTCCAAGAACATTATATTTTCCATTTTTCTTAATAGGATTTCCTAGTACTAGGCCTTATGGCCTCAAGGATGACGTCCTGCACCTGTCTGTGGAGGGTTGCTGGTGGTGTATTCAGGGAATAATCCAGGCTGCAAAGTTTAGGGTTAGCAGCTGAGGATGCAAAATCTGTCCCTCCTGCTGGGACAGCAGGGAGGGGATCTGATGTACGTGCCAGGGTGGCACTGCTGCCAGACTGCGTAGGAGTGGGTATCAAGACCAGTCCGAAGTGTCCTTGGTTTGTCCTGTTCGATCTTGAGTAGTACTTCTGAGAGGAGGGACAGAGGAGGAGAGGCATAAATTGAGAGGTTTTCCGGTGTAAGGGATAGGGCATCTACTTTCCATGCTTGGCTGTGGGGATTTCTGGTGCATATTTTGGTCAATTTATGGTTTTGGGTGAAAGCAAAGGGGTCCTGTGGGTTAGAAGTTTGAATGAGTTGGGTTCCAGTTTCCACTCATGTGGGTACAATAGATTTCTGCTTAAGTCGTCTGCCAGTGAATTTTGCTTGCCTGGCAGGATTTAAACTTGCAGGTGCACTTGGTTGCTTAAGGGTGTGTTCCACAGAGCCATGGCTAACCTGCAGAGTGGGCAGGAATGAGTCGCCCCCCCCCTGCTTGTTTATGTACCACATAACTGTGGTGTTGTCTGTCTTTATCAAGAGTTGTCCTGTAAGGATAAAGGTATTTGAAGGCTGTCAGAGCATTCTGTACTGCTAACATTTCTTTTTGATTGATGTGTAGGTGAATATGTCCTGGGCTCCATTTGCCTTTAACGCATTTGCCAGCCATGTGAGCCCCCCAGGGTTTGGGCGGCAAGGGGTTGAATGAAAGGGAGTCCCTTGTTATGGTTCCAAGCCTCTGCCCACCAAAGGAACTCTGCTCTTAGACAAGGAATGATAGGAATAATTGTTTTTAGATCCTGAGAATGTTGGCACCAGAGACTTAAGTACCACTGAAGTTTCCTCATATGCAGTCTTGCATATGGAATTAGTAGAATGCATGAGGTCATGAACCCTAGGGCTTGCAGTATTGTTCTTGCAGATAGCTGGGCCCTGGTGGCTATAAGTTTGAAATAGTTTGTCAAATAAACCTGCTTTTCTGGAGTAAGGAATGCCATCTGGGAAGTTGTGTTCAAGCTTGGTCCCAGGAATACAATCTTTTATCTGGGCACCAGAAGTGATTTATTTTCGTTGATGGTGTACCTCAGAAAAGTTAGAAGTCTCTTCACAAATGCCAGGTGCTGAAGTAGCAATTCCTGTCTGCCTGAATCAGGCAATCGTCCAAGTATGGATAAATTTGAAGTTTTCTCTGCCTGCAGTATGCAATGGCTGGATCCAGGCACTTTGCGAATACCCTGGGCACAGTAGATAAGCCAAAGGGTAGTGCAGAGAAAGTACAGTTGTGTACACTTACCATAAATGTAGATGTTAGAGTGTATTCACTTTTGCAGTCATTACATTTGGGTAATCTGCTTGCAGGTTGCCCTCAGTCAGCCTGATTAACAAAGTCTTGGGTCCTGCGTCAATTGCTGTCCCTTCTTCCATGACGTCAGGTCGTCAGGGGTATAAAACATGCAGCAAACGCCATTACATCAGTTTTTCTTGCCCCAGATGTCAGGTGCCCCCCTCATGGGGAGCAATTAAACATAAAAACACAAAGATATACCTCCAACAAAAAATGCAAATACACCAAAAAGGCTTTTAAGCATAGTAAAGGAAAGTAGAGATATAGCCAAAAAACGTTAGGGGGCTGGAGGGAGGGTAACCAGGACTGCAACAGTGAGTACACTCAAACATCTACATTTATGGTAAGTGTACACAACTGTACTATGTTCTTCGTGTTTCACTGATGCAGTCATTACACATTTGGGTACATTCCCAAAGCTATGGTTGGGAGGAGGAGTTTAGATAACATAAGGGCCAGCTATAAGGCCCTGCAAGATTGCAGTGGCAAAGCCAGCTCTGGATTTAGAGAAAATTGGCAGATGATAATGCTTGGTGAAAGTATGTACAGAACTCCAGGTAGCAGCTTCTAGGATGTCCCTGGTAGGGACACCTCTGAGAAAGGCTGTAGAGGTAGATGCAGCCCTGGTGGAGTGAGGTCTGATCCCCTGGGGGATGGGTTTTCCATGGTGCTTACAGCAGAAATTAATGCAATGGCTTATCCATTTAGAAATGGTTTGCTTTGAAATAGCCTTCCCCTCTGCCCCTGCAGCAAATGCTACTAGCAATTGGTAAGATGTACTTCAAGATTTAGCCCTGTCCAAGTAGAATCGAAGTTGTCTGTGCACATCCAAGGAATGCAGAATCCATTCCCCTTTGTTCTGTGGATTGGGAAAGAAGGTTAGCAAATGAATGGACTGATTAAGAGCCGCACTGGAAACCACCTTGTGCAAGAAGGATGGATTGGTCCTCAGAGATACCCTGCCAGCATGAAAGATAATAAAAGGCTCCACTGCCATAAGGGCCTGTAATTCAGATACCATTCTAGCTGAAGTGATTGCTAAAAGGAAAGCTGTTTTCCAAAGAAGAATTTTTAAGTCTGCAGTAGCAGCTGGCTCAAAAGGAGGTAGAGTGAGTTTCTCCAAGACAAAGTTAAGGTACCAGGGCTGGGGTTGGAGCTCTCCTGGGTGGTCTCAAATTTTTGGCCCCTCTGAGGAACTGCTTGAGCAGTGGATGAGAGAAGACGGAAGGTTCTGTGTTATAATGAGCTGAAATGGCTGAAGTGTGGGATTTTATTGGAGGAAAAAGACAGGCCCTTGTGAAGCATCTCAGTTAAGTATTGTAAAATCTGAGGTAAATTGGGTGCTGCTGTGCTCAACCCTTGAGATTGGTTCCAGGCACAGAATCTTTTCCATTTTTCAGCATAAGATTTTCTAGTACTAGGCCTCCTTGCATCTAAGATGATATCCATCACAGGTTTGCTGAGGGAAGGTTAATGAGAGATTAAATAATTAGCCAGGCTGCAAGGTTCAGTGTTGGAAGCTGAGGGTGCAGAATCTGGTTCTCCTGCTGAGACAGCAGGGAAGGAGTCTGAGGCAGGTGCCATGGAGATGAACATGACACTGCACAGAAGGGGTACACCAGTGTTGGCGCGGCCAGTCTGGAGCAATTAAAATCATCCTTGGTTTGTCCTGTTTGACTTTTAGTAGTACTTTGGAGAGCAGAGGCAGACGGGGGGGGAAGGCATAGACAGAAAGGTTTTTCCATCTGTATGACAGAGCATCCACTTTCCAGGCTGGTTTGTGGGGAATCATAACGCAAAATTTGTGGAGAGGCAAACAGGTTTACATTTGGACTCCCCCCACTTGTCAACATGTTGAAAATCCTTGGTTCCAGTTTCCACTCGTGTGGTTCCATGAAGTTTCTGCTTAGTCTTTAATTTTCCTGGCAGGAATTGAGCTCGTAGGTGCACTTGGTAGCTCAAGGCTGTGTTCCACAATGCAATGGCTAGTCTGCAGAGAAGGTAAGAATGTGTACCCCCCCCCCCCCCTGCTTGTTTATGTACCACATAACAGTGGTGTTGTCCGTCTTTACCATTAGTTGTCCTGGAAGAATGTGGTCCTTGAAGGCTGTCAGAGCACTCTGTACAACTAACATCTTTTTGACTGATGTGCAGGTGCATTTGACTTTGGTTCCATTTGCCCTGAATGCACTTCCCTGCCAGGTGTGCCCCCCCAATGCATAATCTTATGCATCTGTTGTTAGGGTTTGGGCGGCAGGGGGTGGTGTGAAAGGTAGTCCCTTATTTTGGTGGCAGGCCTCTGCCCACCAAAGGAACTCTAGGTGTAGGCAAGGTATGACAGGAATCATTGTTTCTAGGTTTTGAGAATGTTGACACCATAGGCTTTTTAGATACCGCTGTAGTTTCCTCATATGCAGTCTTGCATATGGAATTAGAAGAATGCAGGAGGCCATGAACCCCAAGGCTTGCAGTATTTGTCTTGCAGATAAGCAGGGTTTTTGTGGCCACTTGTTTGAAGTAGGTTGTCAAATGAATGTTTCTCTGGCGTGAGGTAAGCTATCTGGGAAGTTGTATTCAAGCCTGCTCCCAGGAATATATTTTGTTGTCAGGGTACCAGGTGTGAATTCTTTTTGTTTATGTTGTACCCCAGACAAGTTAGAACCTTTTGTAAAAAGGCCAGATGATTCAAAAGTATGTCCTGGCTTTCTGCCTGAATTAGACAATCGTCCAGGTATGGGTATATTTGAATATTTCTTTGCCTGCAAAATGCAATAACTGGAGCTAGGCACTTTGTGAATACCCTGGGTGCAGTAGATAGCCAAAGTGCAGTGCAGAGAACGGATAAGTACGTGTAGCCTGCTTTGAAGCGTAGATATCTTCTGCAAGATTCCCCGATTGGGATGTGCAGGTATGCTTCTTTTAAATCTAGTGTTGCCAACCAGGCATCTTTGCCTAACATAGGAAGTAACTGGTGAAGAGTCAGTATCTTGAATTTTGGAATCTCCAAAAAGGTGTTTAGAGAAGACAGGTCCAGGACAGGATGCCATGAATTGTCTTTTCTGGGTACCAGGAAAAGTCTCTAGTAGAAACCTTGTCCCTTTTCCTCTTCTGGTACCAGTTGAATAGCCCCCATGCTTAAGAGAGAAAGTACTTGTTTTTGGGCCTCCGCCCACTGATTTGGGGGTAGTTCCAGCCACCCACTTGGTATTGGCAACGTGTGGAAGTGAAATCTGTATCCCTGGGACACTATATTTAAAACCCATTTGTCCTGGGTAATGATTTCCCAATTCTTTACATGAAGAGCAATCTTTCCCCCCAAAGGGGCAGTCAGATAAGTGCTTGGAAATTTTAAAAGGAAGTCATTGAGAGAGTTTACCATGGGGGGGGGGGGGTGTCTTATTATTCCCAGACCTGGAAGTGGAGGCCCCCCACTGCTTAGTACTGTGAGTCCTCTGGGACTGAAACCTGGGGTTTTTGCTGTGTTTGGCTTTGGCTTGAGAAAACCTGGAAGGGGCTGGAAAGGACCATTTCTTAACAGGGCCAGTGCCTACTAAATCTAGGAGGCAGAACTTGTAAAAAATCTTTTAACAGTTTGCGTAGATTTAGCTTTATCTTCTATCTTTTTTAAGGACTTCCTTAGCCTTGTTGCCAAACAGGCGGTCCTGACTTAAAGGAGCATCCAACAATTTAGCTTTAACATGATCAGGCAAAGATTGCTCCTTAAGCCAAGCATGCCTTCTGAGCACAGAACCATTAACAGCAGCCCTGCAAGAAGCCTCTAAAGAATCAGACCCACACTGCAAAGTATGTTTTCCAGCCTGTTCAGCAGAATGCATTAAATCTCATAATTCCTTCTTTTTAAGCACAGTCAGGAACCAACATTTTTCTGTTTAAGTAATCCAATAACATGTTGATACTTTAACATATGAAAATGACAGTTTAAGGCCCTAATGGCCAAGGGTTCAGAAGTGCAAACATTCTTACCCCATTTATCCAGTGCCCTGGAGTCTCTGTCAGAAGGGGTAGGAATCTTGGCTGTAGAAGCCTTAATGCTCTTGGGTCCCTGTGAAACAAGTCTCTGGATCCGCAACAGGATTTTTAAAAAGGAACTTGTGAGAAACAGGAACCCTGTAATATCGGTCAGGTTTTCTGGGAGCAGCAGGTAAAGAATTAGGGGCCAAACTAGATTCCGAGAAGGCAACAACAATGACTAGTACAAGAGGTATAGCTAAAGGCCTATGCTGAGGTAGCAGTAAGAAATCCCTAAGCCTCTTTTTCGAATCAGAAAAATCCTGGCTTTCCCAGTGGAAATGCTCTCTAAGTGTGCAAGGTTTCGTACTACCAAAAGAAGCACCACCACAGAGTATCCAACTGCCCAAATAAATCCTGCAAACACGATGAATTAACGTACTGTTTATTACAAAAAACAAAAAAATCACAAAGCGCTTTTAGTCAGGCCTCAAAGCCAACTTCTTCAGATAATTATACAACACCTTGTTGTATAATTATCTGAAGAAGTTGGGCTATGAGGCCTGACGAAAAGCGCTTTATGTAATTTTTTGTTTTTTTGTAATAAACAGTACGTTAATTCATCGTGCTTGCAGGATTTATTTGGGCAGTTGGATACACTGTGCTGCTGCTTCTTTTGGTACTACGGATCCAGTTTGTTTTTGTGTGTTAGCTTAGTGTGCAAGGTTTCACCAAAGGAAAAATCCTCTGGAGGAGACGCAGAGGGAAGAGAGTCCTCTGCATTAGAATCCTCATAAGTAGATAAGGGTAAATCCAAATCATCAAAAAAATCAGAAAAATCAGAATCCTGGTCAGAAGATTCACAAACAAACTCAGTCCTAGGTCTCTTGGAAGAGGGAGGCTGGCTACCCCTGATTAAAGTTATAAGATCTTCAGCCATCCTTATATTTTTTTTAGGCATACACAGGCCTGAACATGTGGCCTGGGCGTCTGTTTTCTAGGCAAAGTTCGAAGTTTAGGCCTTGAAGAAGGAGGCGTCTGTTTAATATGGAAGTCTGTAGGCCTGAATACACCCTCAGAAGCCGGTGGCCTGCACAGCGGCTCCGGACCAGTCCAAGGTAGAGACATCCGCAGGTTCCATAGCTGAAGCATCTCGTGGCATACCGGAGTCGGAATGAGTCTCAGTAGAGGCCTGCGAATCAGAAGTAGTGGGTATCAGGGGCTACGAAAGCGCCTCACGGAGTACCGGCGAACTGGTGAATGGCTTAGAAGAGTTGTCTGCATTTTTGGACCTAGACGGTCTATCTTTGCACTTTTTCGGAATACCGGTAGTCAGATGGCTTACTGACATTTCTAGATAACTGAACCGAAATATTTAGAGGCAAAGATACACAGACGACTAATAGTGCGTTGATTAAATAAGGCACAAAATCAACAGCAAGGTACGTCGTGGTCAGGGCCTAGGCAAGGAATACAGTACGAATGAACATCTTTGTGAGGTATCTGCTTTCCACAAGTAATGCAATTAACTTTTACTGAGATCGGTAAGGAGCCAAGAAAATGTTTCCCCAACGGGGTACTTCGCTTTAGTTGAAGACTCTGGTTCTGAAACTCGAAAACGAAAATTTCAGGTGTCAACCGACCGGCACTTGAGAACAGCTTCTGCTTCGGGCACTGCACGTCAAGAAAGACTGATGTAATGGCGTTGGCTGCATGTCTTATATCCCTGACGACCTGACGTCATGGAAGAAGGGACAGCAACCGATGCAGAACCCACAACTTTGTTAATCAGGCCGACTGAGGGCTACTGCTAGCAGAAAACCCAAAAGTGATGACTGCAACAGTGAAACACGAAGAACATCTGCATCCATCCAACCTAGCTTATCCCTCTTTAAACCCTCCTATTTCTAAGCTTAAATTCCACAATCTTATAATAACGTTCTTTTCAATCACTAACTACTTGGATTTCTATTTTTAGTTTCTTATAAGAAGGCCTCAGACAAACTACTGTCTACAATCTGACATCTGTCTTTCTAAGAACAATCCTGTAAATACTATTCTTTGATATGTAAATAAAAGTATCTCACATCTACTGTAAATAATTCTTGATATGTAAATAATTGTATTTCTTATGTACTGTACATCAGACTGCCTTTCTCAGAACATTCTTGCAAACACTCTGACATGCAAATAGTTGTATTTACATCTATTGTATATTTTCTCTACATATTTTACTGTATTTTTCTTTATTTTACTATATAAGGTACTGTATGGTATTGTTGGAGCTTTTCTCCCTGGGCCTCCACTGAAAATGGGTTCCACAGGCCCAGTGGACTTCCCCGGTCAAACTGGAATAAATAAAATAAGAAAAGAAATTCCCATAAAGGGTACTTGCCTCTGAGCAGACAGCCAGAGAAATCATTGAAATCGGATGAATGATGTCGAGCGAACACTGTAATTCTGAACTGTCAGATGCATGTCTGATTTTCTCTGCGGCAGAAACAATTTGAGCTGGGTACATGCAAACGTCAGTTTATTGTCCCTGCGTTCTACGTTGCACGTACTTCAAATTTTAAGACTTTGGTATACTGGCCAGACGTCTGGTGCTGCAAGCAGCAACTCTCCAAGGTTATGAATACTGCAACATGAGAACAGAAGAACATCCCAAGAATCTGAGAGGAGTTGCCAGTTTGGAAGACAGAGCCAAAGGGGCAAGGGGAACTCAGCCGAGGGTGGGTGGGTGGGGGGGGGGCAAAAGTATCAAAATAAACAGTCCCGTCAAAAAGAGAAGGCTTAAGAGCAACAGAAGCCTAGGAAGTCTTTGCAAGAGCTCACCTACCACCTTTCATGCCTTTAGTGGCCTGACCTGGGACACAAATATGTTGAAGACCCTGTTAAGCTTTACCATGTTCTTGAAAGGACTTAATCATATCAGCAGCAGCAGCAGTCCCAAAGAGAGTATCTAAGGAACACCCACCAATTTAGCCTTAATGTCTTCAGGTAAAGACTGTAGACAAAGCCAAGAATAATGCCTTATGACAAGACTAAAAGGAGCAGCACTGAAAGAAGCATCATCAGCATTGTAGCTCCACTGGATAGACTGGTGAGCCACTGGAGATTTAGAACCCAAAACAGATAAAGCAGAAAACTTCCCACCTTAATCAGGGAGATCAGAAATAACTTGACAAACCTGGGCAATCGAGGCCAGAGAATATCTGGTCATGTGGGTCTGGCAATTGGTGGGCAGTATAAACCCCCTTTCCAATCCTCTCTACTGCCAGACTACCCTGACCTAAAGGCAGATGATGAAGAGGGAAAAACCTTAAAAGGATCGTCAGAGGAGACCGACACCACAGCAGGGTCAGCAAGACAGCATTTCAATAGGAATTCACAATCCTCAGGAACCTTATAGAGCTTGTCAGGTTTCTTTGGAGCAGGGGCTGAAAATTAGAAGTCTTACAGGCAGCTATAAAAAGGTGTCTAAGCAATCAACATAGGAGGTACTGCAAAAAGTTTAGGAGTGTCCATGTGAAGGAGTTACACCACCTCTTCTGGATCAGATGCCAGAGAAAAATCCAATGTAAAATATTCCATGATTGTGGCTACAATGTCCTGAAAAGACAATTCCTCCAAAGGAGACTTGGGGCTAACGGACTCCTCTTCATCAAAGCCATAAACCAAACGAGAAATCATCTGGTAAGAGAAAAATAAGGACTCTTCAGACATCAAATCCACGTCCAAGCAAACAGGTTGCCTAGGTCTTTTGGAAGGTGTAGAAGTCCAAGGGGGAGCAGGGATACAAACCTCTTGGGGAGGTTTCAGGGCCATTAAGGCATTAAATAGGCCTTGAGTAAACTCCCGCCATTCCCAAAGAGGGTCCTTAAGACGTACAGAAGAATGATTAGTCTTCTGTTTTTTCTTGGCAGGGACATCAGCCCTAACACTAGAGGTTCCGAACCGTGACAGGTTTCAGGAGAGTACCTGGAACCTCTTCCCCGACCAAAATATGCAGAATCCCTCTAAAGCCCTCCAAGATATTCAACCGCAGTTCAACCTTGATGTCAGACTCCTGCAAATCTCAAAGGGTGTGCAAAAGGAAGGATTTCTGTCAGCCTCTGACATGGTTGTGATAGAGGAATCCAAAGTTAACACCTGATGGCCTATAGAGCTATCACCAGCTTCTAGAGACACGTCCAGTGGAGACTGGGCAGCAAAAGAATCCAGCAGAGATTTCTTGGCCGCCTTCTTACTTTACAGAAGTACTACAGGGTTAATCAATTCCTCCATATAACCCCAGGCTAACTGCTTAAGTCTCTGATTTTCTAGAAAGACGGCCAGGGAAGGCAACCAGCATTTAACTCTTGGTCACAAAAACCAGTACCCAAATGAGAGAGAGAGAGAGAGAGAGAGAGAGAGACTGTTCATGAAAAACTTGAGTAATCTGCCTCTCACATTAACATTTTCCCTTCTTAGAGGACTAACTCCAGGTAATCAAAGGAAAACAAAATTAATAATATGAAAAAAAGACTCCAATAGGGCACTTAACTGACTAGGTATTCAGCGCAGGGAATGCCTTTCAGACAGATGAGCGATGATAGCGTATGGATTGACAAAATAGTTCAGGGAATTTGCATTCATACATCACCTTTATGCCCTACACACAGTACAGAGAGCATACATGATGCATACGGCATGCATTCAAGACCTAAAGATCTTGGTATACTGGACAGATGTTGGGCTATAAATGGTGTGAGATCCCCAGGGTTACAAATAGTGCAACAGTGACATAGATGGACATAGACAGATTCCTACCTAAAGTGACATTTAATCCTGCTGATGGTATTCCCAAGCAAAACATCTTAAAGGGGGTGGGTAGAAGATAGAGCTGTCTTGAGTCAGTTTAGGATGGATCAGGGAGACCGATGCCAGTTCAGAGGAATTACGATGGCAAAGGGTCCCTTTATCTATTCTGAACAGGAAACCTGACACCAAAACTGCTTTTAAGGAATGACAAAAACCTGGGCCGGCATCTTTATATCCTGAAATATCGGGGGAGGGTGTGTCAGGCCCATGCTGTGGCAAGGCTGCGGATGTCTTGGATGTGGATGACTCTACGGGGGGGGGGGGGCAAAAAAGTACAGCTATGTACCTACGATAATGTAGATGTTAGAGTGTATTCACTGTTGCAGTCATTACAATTGTGTTTTCCTGCTGGTAGGCTACCCGCAGTCGGCCTGAATTCCAAAGTCCTGGTCTGGCGTCTGCTGCTCTCGCCTCCACCCTGACGTCAGTGCCGCAGGGGTATAAAAGATGCAGCCGACGCCATTTTCTTCAGTTTTTCTTGTCTAGATGTCAGGTGCCCCCAACAGGGTAAGCTAATTTATGCCAATAAACATGCATGCAGTAAAGTAAAACTCTACCTTCATCTACAAGCAAATACACCACATAGGTTGTATAGAATAGAGAAGTACAGATTAGACCCAGCAAAAGAAAGGGGGATGGTGGGTGGGTAACCTGGACTGCAACAGTGAATACACTTGAACATCTACATTTATGGTAGGTACACAACTGTACTATGTTCATCGTGTTTCACTGTTGCAGTCATTACAATTGGGTTGAACCCCAAAGCTATGGTAGGGCGGCTGGGGCTAAATAGGATTAGGAGAGGCTGTGAGGCCCTGCAGAACTGCAGTGGCTAAGCCTGCTCTAGATTTACAGTAGAGAGGTAAGTGATGGTGCTTTGTAAAAAAGTGTGCACTGAACTTCAAGTTGCAGCCTCTAAGATGTCTTTGGTTGGTACTCCTCTGAGGAAGGCTGCTGAAGTGACTGCTGCTCTGGTTGAATGTGGCCTAATGCCCTTAAGCACTGATTTGCCATGCTGTGAATAGCATAAACGAATGCAGCGGCCTATCCATTTTGAAATAGTCTGCTTTCAGATAGCCTTTCCTTGTTATCCTGCAGAATATGCCACTAGAAGTTGTTCAGTTTTTCTGAAAGCTTAGGTTCTGTCCAAGTAGAAGCGTAGCTGCCTGTGAATGTCCAAAGAATGCAGAAGTCTCTCACCTTTATTCTGTGGGTTTGGATAAAAGGTAGGCAAATTGTTTTATTCAGGGCCACACTGGACACTACCTTAGGCATAAATGTCGTGTTTGTCCTCAGAGAAAACCTGTCCTGATGGAAAATAAAGGGTTCCACAGCCATGAGTGCCTGTAACTCTGAGACTCGTCTTGCAGAGGTTATTGCTAGGAGCAAAGCAATTTTCCAAGATAAGAATTTTATATCCGCTGTAGAGGCTGGTTCAAAAGGAGGCAGTGCGAGTTTTTCCAAGACATAATTTAGGTCCCATGCAGGTATTGGTGCTCTCCTTGGGGGTCTTATGATTTTGGCCCCTCTGAGGTACTGCCTTAGTAATGGATAAGAGAATAAAGGTGGTTCTGTATTGTAGTGAGATGAAATGGCAGAGGCATGAATCTTAATTGAGGAAAAGGATAGGCCTTTGTCCAGCATCTCAGTTAAGTATTGTAAAATCCAAGGAATATTTGGTACAATTGTGTCAATTCCTTGTGCCTGGTTCCAAGCACAGAATCTCTTCCATTTTTCTGCATAAGATTTTCTGGTGCTAAGCCTCCTGGCCTCCAAAATAACATCCATCACTGCTTTAGACAGAGGCATATTTTGAATGGTTACATTACCCGCCATGCTGCCAGGTTTAAGGTCCTGAGTTGGCTGTGCAGGATCTGACTGTTTTGTTGAGTCAAGTGAGGAATTTGAGGCAATGTCCAGGCTGGGCATTGAGACAAGCTCATTAGGATTGAGTACCCGTGCCGGTGGGGCCAGTCTGGGGCAATCAGTATAATTTTCGGCTTCTCTTGTCTGACCTTTAGGAGTACTCTGGGGAGGAGAGGCAGTGGGGGAAAAGCATATAATGTTAAGTTTTTCCAGCTGAAAGCTAGAGTGTCCACTTTCCATGCTTGCTTGTGAAAAGTCCTTGTGCAAAATTTCTGTAGTTGGCAGTTGTGAGGCGAGGCAAAGAGGTCCATGTCCGGGCATCCCCATTTCCTTGTCATCATGCTGAAGACTTGTGGATCCAATTTCCATTCGTGGGGATCCATTAGGTTTCTGCTTAGTTCGTCTGCCAGAGAATTTATCCTTCCTGACAGGTATTGTACTTGCAGATATACTTGGTAAGTCAATGCTGTGTCCCTAGTCATGGCTAGTCTGCAGAGAAGGTAGGATTGTGTGCCTCCCTGCTTGTTTATGTACCACATGACTGTAGTATTGTCCGTCTTTATCAATAGTTGTCCTGGGTGAAGTAGATCCTTGAAGGCTGTCAGGGCATTTTGAACAGCTAGCATTTCTTTTTGATTGACATTTAGATGCATTTGGCTTGCAGACCATGTGCCCTGAATACATCTTCCTGCCATATGGGCCCCCAGGCATAATATGATGCATCTGTTAATGTCTGCCTGGCTGTGGGTAAAGTGAAAGGATGTCCCTTGTTGTGGTGACAGGCCTCTGCACACCATCGAAACTCCTGTTGCAGGCATGGAATGAGAGTAATTGTTTCCAGGCTGTGGCAATGTTGAGTCCAAACACTTTTTAGATACCATTGTAGTTTCCTCATATGCAGTCTTGAATATGGAATTAGCAGTATGCAGGATGCCATGAAGCCCAAAGCCTGCAGAATTTTTCTTGCAGATAACTGGGTCTTTTTGTTGCCAACATTTTGAAATAAGTAGTCAGTTGTCTTTGTCTGGCGTGAGATAAGCCATCTGGGCAGTTGTATTTAAGCTTACACCAAGGAATATTATCTCTTGTGAAGGTACTAGTTTTGATTTTTTTGTTTACTGTGTACCCTAGGCATGTTAGTAATCTTTTTACAAATGCCAGATGCTGCAGTAGAAGTTCTCTGCTTGAATAAGGCAATCGTCCAAGTAAGGATAAATTTGTATTCCTCTGTCTGCAAAATGGAATTACTGGTGCCAGGCATTTTGTGAAGACCCAGGGCGCAGTAGATAAGCCAAAGGGCAGTGCAGAGAATTGGTAGTGCATTCAGCCAGCTATAAATCTGAGGTATCTCCTGCACGAATGTCTGATTGGGACATGCAGGTATGCCTCTTAGGTCTAAAGTCACAACCCATGCCTTCTTGCTCAGCATGGGCAGAAGCTGCTGCAGAGTCAACATTTTGAACTTCGGAATATCCAGAAATGTGTTTAGAATAGACAGGTCCAGTATTGGTCTCCACGCAGTGTCCTTTCTGGGCACCAAAGAGTCTTGAGTAAAATCCTAGTCCCTGCTCTTGCTGTGGCACTCGCTGAATGGCCCTCATTGTCCATGAGGGCTGAAACTTGTTTTTCAGCCTCTGCCCACTGATTGTGTGGCAGGTCTGGCATTCCATTTGCCCTTGGCAGGGTGTGAAAATGGAACCTGTAGCCTTGAGAAACTATATTCAGGACCCATTTGTCCTGGGTGATCATGTGCCAATTTTGTGAAGAAAGTGCTAGTTCATTTTCCCCCTAAAGGGGCTGCCAAAAGATAAGTGCTCGGTGCTGGCAGGGGAAGTCATTGAGACTGTTTCCTGTATGGCTGAGATTTATCTTCTCCACTTTTGGAGGTAGAAGCACCCCACTGTTTAGACCTGTATGAGCCATGTGGCTGGGATCTGCCTCTGGTCAGTCTGCATCTGCATCTTTGTGGCCTGTCTGACAATGGAAAGGACCAATTCTTTGCAAGCCAGTTCCTGCTAAATCTGGGAGGTTTTATCTGTAAGAAGTCCTTGACTGTTTGCATAGATTTATGTCCTCCATTTTCTTCAACACCTCTTCTGCTTTAATACCAAACAAGGTATCATACTGTAATGCAGCATCAAATAATTTTGCTTTAACATGATCAGGCAGATTCTGTTCCTTTAACCAAGCATGCCTCCTAATGACAGAACCCGTAACAGCGGCCCTGCAGGAGGCCTCCAGAGAATCAAAACCACATTGCAAAGTATGCTTTCTCATTTGTCCTGCTGCATGCAATAAATCCTGCATTTCTTTGTTTTCTGCACATTCAGAATTTGTCAACATTTTCTGTTTTAGTAGTGACATAAGATATTGTTGATATTTAAGCATATGAAACTGACAATTTAAGGCCCTTACAGCTAAAGTAGCAGAAGTGTAAATCTTTTTCCATCTGTCCAGGGCCCTTGAATCCCTATCAGAGGGAATAGAGTTTTTTTGCAGTGGACGCCTTGACCCCTTTGGGACCCTGAGAAATAGTTTTTGGGTCAGCAGCAGGGTTTCTATAAAGAAATTTATGTGAATCAGGAACCCTGTAGTATCAGTCTGGCTTAACAGGAGCTGGTGGTAGAGTCAGGAGAGAGATTGGACTCTATAAATACATCTACAATGTCTAAAACAAGAGGAATAGCAAGGGCCTGTGCTGAGGAAGTAAAAGAAAATCTGAGCCTTTTCTTAGATTCTGCGTAATCTTGGCTTTCCCAATGAAAATGCTCCCTCATAGTATGCAGGGTCTCCCCAAAGGAATAATCTTCAGGAGTAGAAGCTGAAGGGATAGATTCTTCAGCATCAGAATCCTCATAAGGAGGAAGAGAGTATCCCTGTTCAGAAGAGGAATCAGAGGAAATGGAAACTTGATCTGAAGATTCATATTCTGTCTCTTGCCTTAGTCTCTTATCAGGAGGGGGATGGAAACCCCTGATCAAAATAATTAGGTATTCGGCCATTTTAAGCATCTGTTTTTTAGGCATGGAGGCCTGTCCTGGTGAATGCTGTACTTGTTTGTCTTTAGAGGTGCTTTAGTCTTTGCCTTTGAAGCTGAAGTTGTTTTTACATATAACTGTGGAAGCCTGAAAACATCCTCAGAAGCCGATGCCTGCTCAGTGGCTCCGGACCCATCTGAGGGAATAGTTTCCGAGGGTCCAATACCTTGAGTTTCCAGCAGCCTAGTCGGCTCCACGTGGGAGTCTGAAGCGGCCTGTGGCTGAGGTAGCAGGCGTCAGGGGCTGCGAAAGCACCTCAATGAGAACCGGCGACTGGCCTAGCTGAAGCCTCCGTTTTGGACGTCTGATGCCTGTCCTTTTCTCTGCACTTTTTATAAATTCCGGTAGTCGGCTGTTCCGACGGCATTATATAATTAAATCTTCTGCCAAAATACTAAAATGCAAAATTGTACAGACGCTTAATAGTGCGTTGGTTAAATCTAGCACAAAACCGACAACTAGCAACGTTGTGGTCAGAGCCTAGGCAAGGAATACAGTAAGAATGAAAATCCTTATGAAGTATTTGCTTCCCACAAGAAATACAATTAACTTTTTCCTGACATCTTTCTGGAGCAATAAAAAAAGTTTCCCCAACGGGGTACTTAGCTTTAATGAAGACTTTGGATTTGAAATTCAAACTTGAAAATCTCAGGAGTCGGCCAACTGGCACCTACGAACTGCTTTTGCTTCGGGCACCGCGTGGCAAGAAAGACTGAAGAAAATGGCATCAGCTACATCTTTTATACCCCTGCCGCACTGACGTCAGGGAGGAGGCGACATCAAACAACGCCGGACCAGGACTTTGGAATTCAGGCCAACTGCGGGTAGCCTTGCCAGCAGGATAACCCAACTGTAATGACTGCAACACAAACACGATGAACATCTTCAGTGCCTCAGGATGTGGGTAGACTGAGCCACTAATGGGAGTTTAAGGGCATCTGTGAAACATCTCCCTTAAGCTTGGTTCTCATTACACAGGCATCAGAATCAGAAACTTGAACAGAGATCATCCTTATCAACTGACAGTGGAATGCTTTCAGCACCAGTTGATGTGAATGAGTGGTGACCTCCAGAGGATAGTAAAAATACACAGAGTTGGAGGTTGTAGATGAACCTCACCACACAGATGTCCTTCAGCCTAAGGTGGCCATTGGACTATGGATGAAGGTAATCAACCTCCTTTTCATGGTGTTTGTCGATTAACTAACTTTTTGACAGGTGTTCAAGACACGTCCACATTCATGTCAGAACAGTCTTGAAAAGATTTAGTTATCAAGCTTATTGTCTTTGTTTAAGAGGCTGTAGTAGGACCAACAGATATACGTCTTCTCCTCAGATAAACCACTCAAGAACTTAAAATTTGTAAGGAATTTGCTTTTCTTCTGCACGTTAATTTGGCCCAGTAAACAGGGATATCTAGACCTCATGACAGGTGAAAACTCCTATGCACAAGCATGTGCAGAAAGTAAATTTCTCCTAAGGGGTACTCAACTCTCTACTCAAATCCAGGCCAAACAGATAACTGATGCAGCAGACCATTTCATGAACTGTAGCAAAGAACTGAAGATCTCACGATGTGCAGGTCAGAGGTCCTTCATACAGGAGGAAAAACTGCCAGGTCCTGGAAGTTGGGCATTCAGCAGAGATCAAAACTGAACCATAAAATGGAGACATCCCAAATAAGAACATCCTCATTTCCAAGATCAAAATCAAAACAAAATACAAAAAAAATGAACAAAAAACGTTTTAAAAATTTTAAAATCAAGCGGTCTTACCCTCCCAAAAGGCTCAAAGATTCCTCGGAGCATTTCTTCAGTAATATTAAAATGCAAGGATCCCACATATAGCCTCATAGGACCAACAGTGCCTTTCTGAAGGTTATTAGCCAGGGCAGCTGCTCTATTTTTCTCAGCCTAAAAAGATGCAACAAATGAATAGGTACGCCAAATGTCAGAAGCAATCACTGGCTACAAAACACACACTACTGGTATAAAAGACATCATTAAACATACTTGCCAAGTTTATTAGTCTAAAAATAAGCTCCTACAATAGATGGGGTTAAAAAAACATGCTTCTTTAAAAAAAATTTAAAGTTAACACTCTGCAGAAGACTGAACTAAACAAGCGATGTTCCACTTCTAGCAAAAATTCAAAACCACATTAATCTGCAGTGACTTACCTGGGATGCCTGAACTATAATTGGAACACCAAGTATACGCTGTCCTGTGAGACCTATTGCAAGAGGAACAGAGCTAACATCAACAAATTCAACATACGCGATTCCTTTTGAACGTCTGGAATTTCTATCAGATATAATTCTCACATCACGGACCTGCCCAAAAATAAAAAACGGTTAGAATGCAGGTCTTTTAAATTCCATTTAACTTACAAAAAATAACATTTCCTCATGTCAACTATACAAGCACATGAAATTAATAGTCTATTGTAGTAAGTATCTTACTTAGAAGATTATTAACTTTCCCATAAAAGATTTGCTTTCATGCACATTTTTCACAAAACATGAAAAATAAAATGTAAACACTTATGGTGATTGATGCATCTTCCTGACCCATGTCTATACACTAATAGTCACATTTCAATCTCTCTCAAATTGGAGCTCTTCCCCTCGTTCCCATAATGCACTTCATTACACACTCCAGGTAAGTTTAAGACTTTGTAGAATGGAAAAGGCAAGATCTGAAGGACCTGTATTTATTTCCATAAGGCTCCACACTATAGAACAAAGTGTCGTTCCCTCAAGTCTTATTCCCTACCAACCTCCAGCATGTTCTTTACATTAAAGTCAAATCTCTAAGCAAAAGAAAATGGGTAGGTACAATACAGTATATAGATATGAATCAATATGACTTATCATTATATGTTAGATACATAACTTCACATCTTCATGCAGTCCACACACAATGGTAGGACCAAGTAAGCAGAAGTAGAGCTTGGGTGACATCATTAAAGGACGCCACAGAGAGTCGAGTCCCATAGGAGGCTCTTAAAATGACAGCCACTTGTCATGCCTGGCAAAAATGAACCTATGCAGTAGCTCAAATGTCATCCACTAATACATTTATAAAATAAGTTAACTAAATGGCCAGTGATCAGTAGAATGGGCATTAAGGCTTGCACTGTAGAGATTTTTTTTGACTAGATGACTAGTAGTACAAAATACATTCAGTCACCCGAACAATATGACCGTATTTACTTTTCTTTCCCAACCTATTTGTTGCAAAGAATACAAACATCTACTGGTCTTGCCTTGTGTCTTTCATGTGATTCGAGTATAATTTGTTTTTATAGAGAGGAAATAAACCAGATATTTTAGATGTGCTGACATTAGTAATGGATGCTACCTTTGGCAGAGATTGTGTTATTTCCAAGGGCAACTCAGCCTTCAAAAAAATCTACTCAAGGAGGCTTGCAAGATAGTGTGCAACTCAAACTCTCCTGGGTAAAGTAATGCCTACCAAAAATAGTTTTCAAAGCAAGATGCGTAAGAAACTAAACATAGATGCCATAAATTGCTTCCAAAGACACTGCCTTGACTTTCATGGATAATCTAAAAAAAAAAAAAAAAAAAAAAAAAGAATTATGTACTTACCATAACTTGGCATCTGTGCTATCCAGTGTCAATCACAGGTGGATCTAGGGTCCAAACCAGCAACTTTTCATACAAGCTCAAACTCCTCCCTTTCCCATAATCCCATGCTACCTTCTAAACCTCATACTGAGTTTGCTAAAATTAGCTGAAACGCAAAAAAATCTGAAAGAGGAGCCAAAAAATACTTCTCACGAAACACGTATTATCATGGAACTTATAAACAAAGACATTGGCAACCTTCAAACACTGGACCCCACCCAGTTTGGGTTCGTGAAGGGCCGATCTCGTCTCCTGAACTCGACTGACTTTTTCGAATCAGTCTCCAGAGCCATGGACAAGGGTAAGGTGGTCCACACTGCCTATGTAGAACTTGCCAAGGCCTTTGACACCATCCCCCACTCTGGAATCATAGATAAACTTACTAAGCTGGGCATTAATCCCTACGTCACCCAATGGGTTTTGCTAACTGGCTTACTGATGGAACCCACACTGTAAAAGTAGCCAACTCCAAATCCAGCTCCAGGCAAGTGACAAGTGGAGTACCTCAGGGTTCAGTCCTGGGACCGCTCTTGTTTGGCATCTACTTCTCTGAAGTACAGGCCAACACTAAGGGACTCTGGATAACAAAGTTCGCAGATGACTGGAAACTGGGAGCCATTATTGAATCCCCAAATGATGTGGATACTCTACAAAAGGGCCTTACAGAAACAGATGCTTGGTGCCAGAGCCATGGGCTCAAGCTCAATGCCAAGAAATGTATAGTTATCCCCTTTGGGAAAAAACATGTACCCATGAATTACCATATAGGTGGCAGTACACTAAACACCGAAAGTGTGATTAGAAACTTAGGGACACAGGTGGACAGTGGTCTCACCTTCAATAACCACATCGCCACAACAGTCAGGAAATCTTTCTATGTGGCACACCTCATCACTAAGGGCTTTTCATCCAGAAAAAAAGGAGGTAATTGTCCCACTGTACTCATCCCTCATTAGACCCATTATAGAATACAACGCCCCGTTTGGTATGTACCTCTCAAGACATCTGCAACTGGAAAGGCCGCAGAAATACCTCAGTAAAAGAATCACAAGCCTAAAGCAGATGCCCTACGCTGACTGCCTTAAAAAACTCCAGCTATACTCTGTCGCATATAGTCTACTCAGAGGCGATCTCTGCTTAACATACAAGGCCATGTCAAACCCAGAGCTGTTGGACATGCTACACTTAAAGAAATCCCAATCCCTCAGAGCCACACGCTCCAGGGATCTAAACCTTGTCATCACAATAAACAAAACATGCTGGAGGGATAGGTTCCTGACCCAGAGACTCCCCAGACTCTGGAATAGATTGCCCATACATGTCAAGCAGAGTGCCTCTTTGGCCCTCTTCAAAAGGAACCTTGACAACTGGATGGGAGAAAGGAAATTCACCCCGGGGATCACGTCAGTCGCCCTGCTAGACAGGGGTGCACGGAAGTAAATAGTGTGGGAAGAAATAGCCAGGGAATTGTTATGGCTAGGCTTGTATACGCCCTAGGGCTGATAGCCTAGTACCAACCTATGAACATGCCACTTCAGCCTCGCCAGAACCCCCAGAAGGAAGGGGGGAAAAAGGGCAGGAATGTGATTTAAGATGACACTGAAGAGCACAGAAGCCAAGTTACGGTAAGTACATAACTAAAGGATGTTATTCGTGTCATTACTCGTCACAGGTGGGTCAGAGTCCCTAGCTACTATGTACCTTGGGTGGCTTCAAGGAAGGATATGTTGAAGCATAGAGGAACCAAAAGAAGCCCTGTTCCTGGACACCAAATCCAATTTATAGTGCAACATGAAACTGAAAATTATGACAAGTCACAGCACGACAAATCTCATCAAGGGAAAGTCAAGCCAAAAAGGCTGATGATGTAGCAACAGACCTAGTAGAGTGGGCCTTCACTGGTCTGGACAATTCTAAATGCCAACTTGCATAAATGAAAGAAATGCAAAGGACAGTCATGTACACTTACATAAATGCAGATGTTAGAGTGTATTTACTGTTGCAGTCATCACCTGTGGGTTATGCCTGCTGTGGAAGCACTCAGTCGGCCTGAATACCAGAGTCAATGTTTTTGTGCGCCAGCTGCCATCACCTGTAGTCCGTCAGTGCTATAAACCAAAGCAGCAGATGTCATTACATCAGTTTTCCTTGCCCTAACCCATCAGAAGTACAAGGGAAAATAGAGAAGTGGTCCTGGTGGCTAAAAGCCACCTTGAGAAGCTTGTGCCCCCCTAGGGGAAGATGTTAAATGGGGGATGGAGGGTGAGAAATTAAGACTGCAACAGTGAATACACTCTAAACATCTACATTTGTGCCAAGAGTACACAACTGTACTATGTTCTTCGGGTTTCACTGTTGCAGTCATCAGCTGTGGGATACAAAGAAAGTCCTGGAGCAGCTTTTCTTTGCACTCTGCATGAATGAGGCAGTCATCCAGGTAAGTGTAAATCTGTATACTTCTCTGTCTGCAAAATGCTATGGCCGGGGCCAAGCATTTGGTGAACACTCTGGATGAAGTAGATAAGCCAAAGGGAAGCGCAGAGAACTGAAAGTGTTGTGATCCTGCTCTGAAGCACAGGAAATTCCTGGAGGATTCCCTTATGGGGATGTAGAGGGTAGGCATCGTTTAGGTCTAGGGTCACTAGCCAAGCATTTTTGTCAGCATAGGCAGCAGCTGCTGAAAAGTTACCATTCGGAATCTGGGGACCACCAGTAAGGTGTTCAGAATGGATAGATCCAGGACAGGGTGCCAAGTGCACTCTTTCCTGGGAACAAGGAATAGTCTGGAATAAAAGCCTTGGCCTGATCTGCGGGGACAGGTTCTACTGCCCCCTGTGATATGACTTTGGACCCATTTCAATGCCTCTGCCCACTGATTTGGAGGCAAGTCTGGGTACCCTCTTTTAATTGGGAGTTAGCTGATAGAGAATTTATATCCCTGAAAAATTATCTTTAAGACCCATTGGGTCCTTTGTTACAGAAAGCCAATTTTCTTCGAAGAGGGAGAGCTTTCCTCCTAGCTTTTGGTAAGTGATAGTAAAGCAGAGCGGGAGAGGGAGTCATTGGGAGGTTTTGCCATAAAAAGGGTGCCTTAGAACTCCCTGCCTTTGGGGCGGAAGTGATCCACTCTTTGCTCCTCTGCTGGGCCTGGAAGGTCTGTCCATGCGGGGCTTAACTTGGCCCTGTCTGCTAGGTGCAGGGAAGGAACAGTGCTTAGAGGGAAAAGTTCCTACTGAACCTGGGAGGTTGAACCTGAAAGAAATCTTCTACTGTCTGATCTTTAAGCACCTCTTCTGCTTTTACTCCAAACAACCGGTCCTTAGCCAGGGGTGCATCAATTAGTTTAGACTTGACATTATCAAGGAGAGGTTGTTCCTTCAGCCATGCACGTCTCCTAATGACAGATCCTGACACTGCTGCCCTGCTAGAGGCTTCTAGGGCGTCATATCCACAGTGTAATAAGTGTTTGGCCACTTGACAAGCAGTGTGCAGTAAATCTGCTAACTCTTTTGAATTGGCACAGTCAGGAAAGGTTGAAATTTTTTGTTTTAATAGTTCCAAAGTGTGTTACTGATATTTTAACATATGGAACTGAAAGTTGAGTGCTCTGATAGTCAAGGTTGCAGAGGTGTATACTTTTTTACCCCATCTGTCCAGAGCTCTGGAATCCTTGTCAGAAGGAATAGGATTCTTGGCAGAACTAGTCTTAGCTCCTTCAGGTCCCTGTGTCTGCAGCAGGACCTCTGGGTCTGCAGCAGGACTTCTGTACAAGTATTTGTTGAATCCAGTACTCTGTACTACCTGTCAGGTTTACTGGGAGCAAGTGGGAGGGCGTCAGGGGCTAAGTTGGATTCTTGGAAAACATCATCCACCACTTCTAAAATAGGGGGGAATGGCCAGGGGTCTGTGCTGGGGCAGTTCCAGAAAATGGAAGTTATGTCCTTACCATAACGTTCCATGTGGAGTGTTCATCTCGCCTTGGTTATTACACATGGGTTCGGAGCCGATCCTCGGCTCCGTGTCGGCCGCCTGCAAGCTCTGCATCGAGAAGAAACTCGAGATCACCTAATACCCACAATCCCCCTCTGCCTTTACCTCAGATCTAGTTTGCAAGCAAACCAGTCATAGAGAGCGCACACACATACCAAAAATTACCTAATGATAGGATTATCTATATACATATATATATATATATATATATATATATATATATATATACATATATACACAAGTGTATCATATAACACAACTAATGCAAGTGCAGAAGGAGAATACTCCAGACCAGGCACCAAATCGAACGTTCTTCCTAAGGGTGGGAAGGGTGGGAGTGTAATAACCAAGGCGAGATGAACACTCCACATGGAACGTTATGGTAAGGACATAACTTCTATATGTGAGAGTGTTCAATCTCGCCTTTGTTCTTACACATGGGTAGCGTCCCTAGCTCCATGATCCTGAGGAACTCACGGGAGAACGTTCTTGAGCACAGTGGAACCAAAGGTTGCCCTATCCCTAGAAACCCTGTCCACTTTGTAATGAGAGATAAATGTATGTGGTTTAGCCCAAGTAGCAGCCGCACAGATCGTGTCTAATGGTAAGCGAGCTGCGTGAGCTAAGGATGTAGACACTGATCTGGTAGAATGTCCTTTAGGTTTGACTGATAATGTTTGATTAGAAGCCTCATAAACGTATGTGATACAATCAGTTAGCCATTTGGAAAGAGTTTGTTTCGTAACTGCTACACCCTTTCTGCTATCAGCAAAAGCTACAAACAGTTGATCAGACTTACTGTGATCTTTTGTTCTATCCAAATAAAATCTGAGTTGTCTATGGACATCCAATTTGTGCAACATATACTCCAATTTATTAGAGTGGTTTTTGAAGAAGGTGGGTAATTCAATGGACTGATTAATATTATTAGTAGAGCAAACTTTGGGGAGAAAGGATGGATTAGTGCGAAGGGATACTCTGTCAGAGTGGAAAATTAAATAAGGGTGTTTAATAGAAAGAGCTTGAAGCTCAGACACTCGCCTAGCAGATGTAATGGCTACTAGGAATAGAGTTTTCCACGACAAAAATTTCAATGGGCAAATTGAGGCTGGTTCAAAGGGGGGCAACATCAATTTAGAAAGTAAGAGGTTCAAATTCCACGGTGATGTAGGACTTCTAATTGGTGGTCTGATATGAAAAGATCCTTTTAAAAAAGCTTTACAAAGCCTGTGAGCCATAATAGGCGCACCACATTCTTCCACATGATAGTTAGAAATGGCAGCCAACTGCACTCAAAGTAGCAGGAGAAGCTCCTTCATGAAACAATTCTGTCAAGAACTCCAAGATCTTGTTCAGCGGGGCTATAACAGGGTCCAAATGATGTGAATTAGCCCAGAAGACGAAACGTTTCCATTTACTGGTGTAGGTCTTTGTAGTGGAAGCTTTATGAGAAGCCACTAAAATATTCTGAACCGGTGTAAGGGAATCAGACCTGGCTAGAAAGGAAGCGGAGCAGCCAAGCTGCTAGATGGAGTGATTCGAGATGGGTGAGGGACTCCTGACGAGTGAGTCAGTAGATCTGGCTCTGGGTCCAGCATCCAAGGTCCCGAATGCGGTGGCCAATAGAAAGGGGAACCAAATTTGACGAGGCCAGAATGGGGCAATGAGGATTATAGTCCTCCAAAGGTTGTTGGCTTTCTGCAGAAACTTTGCAATCAGGGGAAATGGAGGAAAAGCATACAGGTGACCCGGGGGCCAATCGTGCACCAGCGCGTCCCTGGGGACTTCCCCTGGAGGGGGTAATAGGGCAAAATAGCTCCTGCATTTGGCGTTCATTGGAGACGCAAACAGATCGCAGGAAGGCTGGCCCCACTTGCGAAATATCATGTTCGCAATTGACTGTTTGAGGGACCACTCGTGAGGCAACAGTATTGCCCTGCTCAGCCTGTCGGCTATGACGTTGGATGACCCCGGGATATGCGTTGCGATCAGAAAGCGACCCGTGGACTCCGCCCAATGCCAAATTCTCATGGCCTCTCTGCATAGTTGATAAGACCTGGTTCCCCCTTGCTTGTTTATGTACCAGACTACGGACATGTTGTCTGTCTGAACTGCAATAGTTCCTAGAGGAAGAAGGGGAGCAAAGTGTTGCAACGTTAAAAACGCTGCCCTCAACTCCAGAACATTGATGTGCAGATTGTACTCCAGATTGGTCCATTCGCCTTGGACTGTCTGTCCCTGAAAGATGCCCCCCCACCCTATCAGGGAAGCGTCCGTGGTTATCGTCGCTGACGGTGTGGGTAGCACAAATGGTCTTCCGCTGGAAAGGTTGCAAGTCTGAAGCCACCAAGTTAGGTGTGACTTGCATGTGTTTGTTATCAGAATTTCGTGAGTCAGAGGTAGCTGTTGGAAAGACCATTGTGCAAACAGGAGCCATTGTAGAACTCTCATGTGCAGTCTTCCCAATGGTATCGCAATGAGAGAAGCTGCCATGAGACCCAAGACCTGCAGAACCAGCTTTGCCGGGGACTTTTTGGACGATAGCAGGAGAGAAATGTTGTTTTGAAGTGCGACTATCCTTTCTGTAAGACGCCTTAGAACCAAATGATGCGTATCTAATTCCGCTCCTATGAATAAGATATGCTGTGATGGCTGTAGCAAAGATTTTTCGAAATTTACGGAAATTCCGAGGTGAATACAAAGTTGTAGGGTGTAATCCCTGGCCTGTATCAGTTGACGCCTGGTGGTGGCAGACAGGAGCCAGTCGTCCAGATACGGAAACACCTGGAATCCTAGGCGCCTCAGATGAGACGCTACCACTGCCATGCATTTGGTGAAAACCCTGGGGGCTGAGGTCAGACCAAAGGGCAGGGCCCGAAACTGATAGTGACTGGCTCCCAGCCGGAAGCGCAAATGATCCCTGGAAGCCCTGGCCATTTTGATGTGGTAGTATGCGTCCTTCAGATCTATTGAGCACATCCAGTTGTCCTTCTGTAAAAATGGAAGGATCGATTGAAGCGTGACCATTCGGAACTTTTCCTTCTTGACAAAGGTGTTGAGGTTGCTTAGGTCCAGAATCGGCCTCCAGTCCCCTGTCTTCTTTGGAACTAAAAAGAACCTTGAGTAAGTCCCGAATCCTATTTGGTCCGCTGGGACTGGTTGGATGACTTTTTTCTAGCAGCTTTGAAATTTCTATAGCTGCTGGGTCTTGCAGATGGGGTGGTACATCTGGGAGTTTTCTCTTTGGAATGGGGGTGTATAGGAATGGTATTTTGTAACCTCTGGTAACAACGCTTTTTACCCAGTTGTCTGTAGTAATGTTTTGCCAGGCCTGAGGGTATAAAGCTAAGCGACCCCCGACTGCCTCCAGAGCAGGACAGTCGGGCCTCCTCTCAGGAGTGCTGAAAAGGTTTACCAGGGGGGGTTATCCCTGTCACCTTGGTTTTGCGGACCCCCTCTGCCGCCCGGGCGGCGTCTTCCACCTCTGCCCCCTCCTCTGCCTCTGGAGGGGGCATCACCCTGTGTGCTTGGGAAAGATCCTTGGGGTTTTCGAAACCACATTTTCCCACCACGTTGCCCTTTGGGGCGGTCTGGAAGGGGTGGAAAAACGGACTCCGACAGCAGACAGAGTCTTTCCCTCCTGTTCACACCGGGTAAGGGTCTCCTTTACTTTAGGGCCAAAAAGTGTGGCACCATCAAATGGGGCGTTAGTAAAGGAAGACTTGAAGGCTTCCAAAGCGAACATAAGCGCATCCAGGATTGCCTCGAAGAGCAATCGCTGAAGCTGCCCTACTCGACCCTCGCTGCGTATGATATCAGCCTCATGGATGAGTTAACAATGGATGTAAGGGTATTTAGATGTGCCGAAACTTTCTCTGAGACAGCAGCATCTGTAGTACCCTGGAGGGTATCTCCCAACTCTTTGACTAGATCCCTCTGTACGTGTAAAATGAGTCAAATAGTTCAGGGAACGCATAGAAAAAGCCGCTGAACTAAAAATGCGCTTCCCGTATCTGTCCATAGTCCTAGAATCTCTGTTAGGCGGATGGACAGATGAGGAAGACTCAGACATCTCCTTTTTCGTGGCCGCTGCCACCACCATGGCGTCTACTGGGACTCCTTTAGTGAGGTAAGCCTTGTCCTGGGGTGCAGTGATGTACTTATTAGGCTTCCTAGGGACTGGTTCCACCGTGTCAGGTGTCTCCCACGCCCTTCGAGCAATCAACTCCATTAACTCATCGAAGGGCGGAGTGACCCAGGAGGAGGAAGGGCGAGCACCAAATGCCTTCAGCAGAACTGACTCATCCTCAGAAGAAGGGAGGGACTGCCAATCACCTCTCTGCTTAAGGATCTCCAAGATGTCAAAAAAGGAGACATCTTCCGTAGGTGACTTTGGGGACCCTTCTGACTCATCCAAGTCAGTATCGGATGTTAAAGATTCCTGTGGAGAATCTAAGTGTCTCCTCTTACACAATCTTTTCCTAGGGACCTCTTCGGGGGGAACATCCGAAGAAGCCTCCGAGGAAGAGGGGGCACCCTCCAAGGGTGGCTGAGACACCGGTGCTCGACGCTTGGATGTGGCCGTTGGTGCAGAGGAAGATAACGGTCCTTTAAAGGGAGGAGAGGATGCTTCTACTGATGTGGTTGTCTGGGTAGACAACACCTTCCTCATAAGATCGAAGGCCCCGGGTCCCGAGTCGAAGAATCTCCCGGTTCCGAAGAAATGGGAAGAATCCGAGACAGGCACCGAAGGCATCGACCCCGAGGACGGAGCCGAATCGATCCGCGCCGAGGCCCCGAGAGGAAGGGTCGGAACCGAAACGTCGGTTCGACTCTCGGCCCCGGAACCAAGGACAGATAGTCGGCTCAGAGACTCCGGTACCGGGTCCGACGGAGTCGAGGTGAAAGGAACAGACCGAGAAAAGGACGGTTCTGGACCCGAGGGCTCCACAACCAGTAGATCAACCTCTTCCGGCTCCAAAGACTGGACAGGTCTCGGAGGAGGAACGGATGGAGACAATGGGAGGCCTTCAAGTTTCGACACCAACTGGGTGGAAACCGAAATAAGCTTGGATAGGGCCGAATGTTCCAATAACTTCTGCACCACACGGTCCACATCGATATCGGAAAGCTCAGAAGAACGGGTAGAAGGAGCCGAAGACGGAGCCGACCTCAATAGTGTCGAAGGAGGGAGCTCCATCACCGGTTCCAAGACTCGAGGCTCGGAAACTGACACCAGTTGAACACTCGGCCCCGAAGTCTGTGGAACCAGTGATCTAACTTTAGTGGAAGAGCTCGGAGCCGATGACTTGGGCTCCGACGTCTTCGATTCCTTCGAGGACTTGGATGCCTGGTCAGAAGCATCCAGAGCCTCCTGAAAGGAAGGTTTTAATAAACCCCTGTCCATTAACTTCCTGCGCCTATCGGTCATGACCCTCCCACTGAAAGAATGACAAATAGAACAGTCTTCTTGCAGGTGGAGAGGGCCAAGACAGTAGACACAGGAACTATGGTTGTCAGTTACTGACATTTTTTGCCCACACTGGCAACGCTTGAAACCTGATTTGGCCTTTTCAGACATGTCAAAGATAGGTGAAATATAGTCAAATCCAGAAAAAAAAAACAGTCAAGTCCGGTAAAATTGTCAAATCCAGTAATGAGTCAATCCAGTTGTCAAATCCAAAGAGTGGTGGTAGGCCCCGAAGAGAACTCTAAGTTTTATAGTTAAACGGAACCGAGATTTCCCTATACCTTACCACACTTACACAAATTATTATTAAACAGTTTCTAATACTAAAGTACCAGAGAAAAAACAAGAATAAAATTCTAATCTTATCTGAGGTGCTCGAGCTCGACCCAGTGATGCGAACGCTGCAGCGGCAAACTAGATCTGAGGTAAAGGCAGAGGGGGATTGTGGGTATTAGGTGATCTCGAGCTTCTTCTCGATGCAGAGCTTGCAGGCGGCCAACACGGAGCCGAGGATCGGCTCCGAACCCATGTGTAAGAACAAAGGCGAGATTGAACACTCTCACATCAGTCTTTTCTTAGACTGTGGGACGTCCTGAGACTCCTACTGGTAATGTTCCCTAAGGGTGTGAAGGGTTTTCCCAAAGGAAAGGTCCTCTGGAGGGGAAGCAGAAGGGATGGATTCATCTGCATCTGAATCCTCAAGCAGTCAGAGAATGCAGTTACTCTTCAAAATCTGAATAGTCATTGCTCAGAATCCTGTTCTATCATCTTTTCTGGAGAAGGGTGCCTTTTCCTTTTAGAAGTTGTGGCCTGAGTACCGCAGATAAGGGAGATGAGATCCTCCAACATTTTAAGCATTTGTGCTTGGGGTGGGTAGAGCAGGAGCAAGATTGTGGCTAGAAGCAGATTTTCTAAGAGTGGCCTGGCTTCTAGGTCTGAGAGAAATGGTATTCTGATAAGAAGACTTCAGTTTTTGTCTAGATTTCAGTAGTGCAAAAGGGCTCCTCAGAAGCTGGTGACCGTGTCACAGCTCTGGACCCAACCGAGGCAGAGACAGCCAAAGACTCGGATGACAAGACTTCTGCAGCATACCAGACTCCGAAAGGGTATCGGTAGAGGCCTGCGTAGATATCGAATCGGGCAACAGGGGCTGGGAAAGTGCCTCACTAAATTCTGGGGAACTAACAACCTGCTTGGCAGTAGTTTCGTCGGAAGGCTTAGCCTTGTGTGGTTTGTCGCTCTCTTTATCTGTGTTTTTTCAGAACGTCCACGGATTGTTGGCTGACTGATGCCATTTCAGAATACAAAGGTAGAACACTAAAATACCTGTCTACAAGAAGAGCTCAATGGCGAATGGTTCTTGCATTAGAAAAAGCAAAGAACCGGCAACGAGGGACGTTGTGGTCTGGGCCTAAAAGTACAGTTTTGTACCTACCATAAATGTAGATGTTCGAGGATCCACATTGCTGCAGTCCTTACTATTGGGTAGTCCGCTGTCCAGTCGGCCCGAATACCAGAGTATATGGCTGACGTCGGTCAGGGCGCATTAGACTGACGTCAGCACGTCAGGGTACTAATGCGCATGACCGACGTCATATCCTCAGTCTTTTCTTGCCCCAGATGTCAGAAGACCCTAAAAAGACAAGGCCCAAAATACCTGCACCAAAAATATGTACAATATATACCAAAATATATACAAAAATATCAACATATAACCTCGCCTACACAACCACCCCTAAACACAGAGGGGAAGGAGGGAGGGTAAATTGGACTGCAGCAATGTGGATCCTCGAACATCTACATTTATGGTAGGTACAAAACTGTACTATGTTCTTCGTTCCACATTGCTGCAGTCCTTACTATTGGGTAGAATCCCAAAGCAGAGGTAAGGAGGCTGGCAAATCATAAAGAAGTAGGAGCTGACAACATGCCTTGCAAAACAGCTGTGGCAAAACCAGCCCTAGACTTAGAGTAGATAGGAAGGTGATAATGCTTAGAGAAAGTATGCACTGAACTCCAAGTAGCTGCCTCCAGAATATCCTTAGTTGCCACCCCCCTTAGAAATGCTGTTGAAGTGGCAGTAGCCCTAGTGGAATGAGGCCTAATCCCAGCTGGAATCTCCTTGCCATGATGGGAATAACAAAATGCAATGCAAAACCCAATCCACCTAGAAATAGTTTGTTTTGACACAGGCTTGCCCTGCGAACTCAAAGCAAAAGAAACAAACAACTGCTGAGACTGCCTAAAATCCTTAGTCCTGCTTAAATAATAACGCAATTGCCTGTGTACATCTAAAGTGTGCAAAATCTTTTCCCCTTTATTTTGGGGGTCTGCATAAAAGTAGGCAAATGAATAGTTTGGTTTAAAGCCACACTAGAAACCACCTTAGGCATAAAGGAAGGATTAGTGCGTAATGATACCCTATCCTTATGGAAAATCAAAAGGGCTCTACTGCCATAAGGGCCTGCAACTCAGACACCCTTCTTGCAGAAGTAATAGCCAACAGAAAAGCAGTCTTCCATGACAAGTATTTCAATTCAGCAGTAGCCGCAGGCTCAAAAGGTTGTAGAGTAAGTTTTTCCAACACAAAATTGAGATCCCAAGCAGGAGTAGGAGCTCTACGTGGGGTCTTATATTCTTTGCCCCTCTAAGAAACTGCTTGAACAAAGGATGCGAAAACAATGGTGGGTCACAATCATAGTGAGCTGAAATTGCTGCAGCATGAATCTTAATGGAAGAGAAGGACAAACCTTTGTCCAATAATTCAGTAAGATATTGAAGAGCCACACTCAAATTAGGCTCAGAAATCTCCAAATTCTTTGCTGTACTCCAAAATAAAAATCTCTTCCATTTTTCTGCGTACACTTTCCTTGTACTAGGTCTTCTAGCTTCCATAATCACATTTAAAACTTGTTGAGGAAGTTGAGACCTGCTGTGTTTCAACACAGAATATGCCAGGCTGTTAGATGAAGAGAGTGAAGCTTGACATTGAGCAGATGACCGTCCTTCTGAGATAACAGATGAGGAATCAAAGGTAAAGGCCATGGAGGCTTCCTTACCAGACTCCTTAGTAGTGGGTACCAGTGTTGCGAGGCCAATCTGGAGCTATCAAAATCATCCTTGGCTTGTCTTGTCTGACTTTTAATAGCACCTTTGGAAGAAGAGGCAGAGGTGGAAAGGCATACACATGAAAGGTTTTCCAACTGAAAGACAGAGCATCCACTTTCCAAGCTGTGTGATGAAACCCCTTTGTGCAAAACTTTGGCAGCTGGTGGTTTAGTGGAGAAGCGAACAGATCTATGTCTGGAGTTCCCCATGACACTGTCAATTTCTGAAATACATGAAGATCCAGTTTCCACTCGTGGGGATCCATGATTTGTCTGCTTAACACATCTGCTAAGGAGTTCTGTGCTCCTGGCAGAAACCTTGCCTGAAGAGTTAGTTGCAAGCTTAGCGCAGTCTCCCATAAAATCATTGCTTGCCTGCATAGAGGATAAGAATGCGTTCCCCCTTGCTTGTTGATGTACCACATGACAGTTGTGTTGTCTGTTAGAATCAACACCTGCCCTGGAAGAAGTAACTCCTTGAAAGCCATTAATGCAAACTGGACTGCTAACATCTCCTTCATGTTGATATGTAGATGCTGTAGTCTGGCAGGCCACTTGTCTTGTATCCACTTTCCATTTAGATGAGCTCCCAAGCAATGTCCGAGGCATCTGTCGTTAAAATCTGACTCGCCTCTGGTCGGGTCACAGAGAGTCCCTTGTTTAGGTGACATTCCTGAGCCCACCACAAAAATTCTTTTTGAAGGCAAGGTATTATTTGAATGACAGTGTCCAAATCCTGGCAGTGCTGTGTCCATACAGTTTTGAGATACCATTGTAGCTTCCTCATATGCAGTTTGGCATTGGGAAGCACCAGAAGACAAGATGCCATGAACCCTAATGCTTGAAGGACTGTCTTTGCAGTCAGCACGGACTGATGAGATAGTTGATGGAAGTAAAGTGATAGACTCTTTTGTTTGTCCGGGGTTAAAAAGGCCATCTGGGCTGCTGTATTCAGTCTCACACCCAGAAAGCACATGTCTTGAGAGGGTACTAGACTGGACTTTATTTCGTTCACAGAATACCCTAGGCATCTTAGCACTGCTATAACATATTCCCGATGCTGTAGAAGGTCTTCCTTTTCTTGAGCCAGAATCAGGCAGTCGTCCAAGTAAGGATAGATTTGAATTCCTTGTAGCCTGAAGTAAGCTATCACTGGAGCCAGAACCTTTGTGAATACTCTGGGCGCAGTAGATAAGCCAAAGGGCAATGCAGAGAACTGATAATGAGAATTTCCAGCTCGAAACCGCAGATACTTCCTGCAACTTAGCCTTATAGGCACATGAAGGTAAGCTTCCTTGAGATCTAAAGTTACCATCCAGTGATCTTTGCCCAGCAGAGGTAAAAGCTGTTGTAACGTCAACATCTTGAACTTGGGAATGTCCAGATAAGTGTTGAGGAGAGATAAATCCAAAATTGGTCTCCACGTGTTCCCCTTCTTTGGTACTAGGAACAGGCGAGAATAAAATCCTAGGCCCCTTTCTGATACAGGGACTGGCTGAATGGCCCCATCTGGAGTAACTGAGAAATTTGCTTGTGAGCCTCTTTTCTTTGTGGAGGAGGAACGTCTGGCATGCCTTTGAAAGGGGCAATGTATGGAAATAAAACCTGTAACCGTGGTGAATGATATCCAACACCCATCTGTCTTGAGTAATTAAATCCCAATTTTCTTTGAAAAGAGACAGTCTTCCTCCCAAAGGAGCTGCCAGACGAGAATCTACTGGCAGCTGAAAAGGCAGGTCATTGGGTCTGTTTACGAAAGGACTGACCCCTGCCCTCACCAGAAGTCTGAGCAGGTGAACTCCCTGTTCTAGGCCTAAAAGAACCTTGAGCTCTGCCCCTACCCGTCTAGACCTACCCCTAGACTGGGAATCATAAGCAGGATATGTCCACCCCTTAGCAGGCCAATTTCTACTAAACTTCGTGGCTGCACCTGCAAAAATCTTTAACAGTTTGCATAGACTTAGCTTTGTCCTCCATTTTCTTTAAAACTGCTTCCACAGGCGAACCAAACAACACATCAGACTGTAAAGGAGCATCCAAAATCCTTGTCTTAACATGCTCAGCTAAATTCTGATCCCTCAACCAGGCATGCCTGCGAAGAACAGAACTAGTGGCAGCCACCCTCGAGGAGGCCTGTACAGCATCAAAACCACATTGCAAAGAATGCTTACCCACTTGTTCAGACACATGAACCAAATCCAGCAACTCTTTACACTCAATACCTTCCGCCAAAGCATCCACCTTAGATTTCAATTGTGAAAGGAGAAAATTTTGATATTTTAGCATGTGAAACTGACAATTCAACGCTCTCATGGCTAGAGTGGAAGAAGTATACACTTTCTTTCCCCACCTATCCAAAGCCCTTGCCTCTTTATCAGTGGGAACAGGATTTTTAACCACAGAGGCCTTAACACCTTTAGGCCCCTGAGAAACAGTTTCTGGGTCCGCCCTAGGACTCTTAAACAAATACTTATGAGCTTGGGCACCCTATAGTACCTATCAGGTTTAACAGGAGCAGGAGGCAAAGAGTCAGGGTTCAGGGAAGCCTCTGCAAAACATCTTCCACCACATTCAACACAGGAGGTATAGCTAAGGGCCTATGCTGGGGTAAAAACAAGAATTCCCTAAGCCTTTTCCTAGAATCAGAGTAATCCTGGCCTTCCCATTTAAAGTGCTCCCTCATGGAATGCAGAGTCTCTGAAAATGAGAAATCCTCAGGAGGAGAAGCTGTAGGAGTGGAATCATCCACATCAGAATCAGAATAAGGAGGATACTCCTGCCAATCTTCCGCAGAAGACTCAGAAGCCTCTGAACACTGTTCAAAACTATCAAACTCCGGTTCCACCCTAGGCCTCTTATCAGGAGGGGGCATAGAACCTCTAATCATAGTAATCAAATCTTCTGCCATTTTAAGCATATGTTTCTTAGGTACAGAACCCGAAATGCTAGGAGAAGCCCCCACTGAAGCTGAACTTGGCCTACCTCCTGAGAAGGCACATCCTGTAACAGTAAAGTTTCTGCCTGAGACTCCATAGAAACTCCTGGCAAAACCTCTGGCTCCACTGAGCCTTCTAAAGAACCGGCGTCCGGGACTGCCGGTTCATCAACCCTAGGCTTCGCTGTTTTGTCCTTGCGCTTCTTGGACGAAGCGGGCGTCGGAGCATCCGACGGCATTTTATAATTGCAACGCTTCCCAAACACTAACCTGGCACAGTCTAACCTCCTCTTAATAGTGCGTTTGTTAAACCTAGCACAAGAGCGGCATCCAACAACGTCGTGCTCAGGCCCTAAACAAGGTATACACAAGGTATGGTAATCCCTATGAGGTATCTGTTTCCCACAAGAAATACAGTTATTCACTTTTTCTGACATCCGGTTAAATACTGAGGCAAGAAAAAACCAAAATGTTCCCCAACGGGGTACTTAGCCAACTCTGATTCGGTCTGAAACTCCGGATTCGGAAATATTTCAGAACGCCAACCTGCACTCGCAAAACTGCTTCTGCATCGGACCATGCGGCAAAAAAGACTGAGGATATGACGTCGGTCATGCGCATTAGTACCCTGACGTGCTGACGTCAGTCTAATGCGCCCTGACCGACGTCAGCCATATACTCTGGTATTCGGGCCGACTGGACAGCGGACTACCCAATAGTAAGGACTGCAGCAATGTGGAACGAAGAACATCAAGTGACACAGTAAGAATGGAAGTCTCGGTGTGGGATCTGCTTTCCAAAGGCAAGACAACTGTTAACTTTTTCGGACATCGGTTAGTGCCAGAAAAAAAAAGGGTCCCAAACAGGGTACTTAGCTTTAGACGTTTTCAGCTGAAATTCAAACTCTGGTAACGACTGACCGGCACTCGTGCGAACTGCTTCTGCTCCAGGCTCCATGGCAAGAAAGACTAATGAAATGACGCAGGTTGCCTTCCTTTATAGCACTCATGACCTGACATACTACAGGCGAATGCAGCAGACGCAGAAAAACATTGATTCTGGTATTCTGGCCAGACGAGGGCTACCACAGCAGGGAAAACCCACAGGTGATGACTTCAACAGTGAAACACAAAGTACAGTTGTGTACACTTACATAATTGTAGATGTTAAGAGTGTACTCACTGCTGCAGTCATCACACTTGGCTTATCTGCCTGCAGGCAGCCCTCAGTTGGCCCGAATACCAGAGCCTTGAGATTTCTGAGTCAGATGCTGTCGCCTCTTCCATGACATCAAGTCGTCAGGGGTATAAAACATGCAGCCAACATCATTACATCAGTTTTTAGTGGCTCAGGAGCCCCCAAAAAAGGAAGCAATTACATGATGCGGAACACTTCCAGTAAAAAGTAACCACCACTGCCATAAGATATGGCCAAAAAGAGGATAGGCAGAAAGGATACAAAAGTCAAAGGGCTGGACGGAGGGTAACCTGGACTGCAACAGTGAATACACTCGAACATCTACATTTATGGTAAGTGTACACAACTGTACGAAGTTCCTCGTGTTTCACTGTTGCAGTCATCACACATGGGTTGATTCCCTAAGCTGAGGAAGGGTGGAGGCATTCAAGAAGTATTGGGGCTGGCTATCAGGCCCTGTAAGACTGCTGTGGCAAATCCAGCTCTGGATTTAGAAAAAATAGGTATGTGGTAATGCTTGCTAAAGGTGTGTATGGAACTCCAGGTTGCAGCTTCCAGGATGTCCCTGGTAGGGTCACCCATGAGAAATACTGTAGAGGTTGAGGTAGCCTTAGTGGAATGAGTTCTGAGCCCCTGTTGGGGTAGGTTTTCCATGGAGATTGCAGCAGAAATTGATGCAGTGTGCTATCCATTTGGAAATGGTTTCCTTTGAAATTGGCTTTGCCCTCTGCGCCCCTGTAGCAAAGCTGACTAGCAGTTGGTCAGATTTTCTGAAAGGTTTAAGTTCTGTTAAGGTAGAACCTGATCTGTCTGTGCACGTCCAAGGAGTGCAGAATTCTTTCCCCTTTACTCTGAGAATTAGGGAAAAAGGTTGGTAAATGGATGGATTGGTTTAAAGCCACACTGGATACCACCTTGGGCATAAATGATGGGTTAGGGTAGTCCAGAGGGAAACCCTGTCCACATAGAAAATAAGAAGTTATGTACCTACCATAACGTTCCATGTTAGTTGTCTTCTTCTCGCCTTCTTTCTTGCTGGATGGGTTCGGAGCCGATCCTCTGCTCCGACTCGGCCTTCTACTAAAGCTCGAGAGCTATTTACCGGCTCGAGGCTTCCCCATATCCCACAATGCTAGGTGTCAGATACCCAGATCTCGTTTGGTAGAGCTAACACCATGGAGACACCTGTCCCCACTACAAGGTTTACCTACAGTGCTAAAACAGAGGAGGACGTAACCTAGAAAGAGTCAACCAGAGGAGGAAGGCCTCAAAGGGGATTCTTCTCGGTCTGTCCAGGCTAGGGGGATGGAGGGTGGGACACAAGGCGGCGAGAAGACGGCAACTAACATGGAACGTTATGGAAGGTACATAACTTCTTAATGTTAAGTTGTCTATCTCGCCTTCATTCTTGCTGGATGGGACAGCGTCCCTAGCACCTTAGCCCTGGGTGGCTCATCGGAACAGACTCTTCAGCACAGTAGAACCAAAATCAGCTCGACTCCTGGAGGCCATACCAAACTTGTAATCTGAAATGAAAGTATGAGGAGTGGCCCATGTGGCTACAGCACAAATAGATTCCATTGGAAGTCTTGCCTGAAAACCTACCGACGTAGCTAATGCTCTGGTGGAATGAGCTTTTGGTTTTGTAGGGAGTTCTTTATGTCTCAGTTGGTAAATCAAAGCAATAATGGAGGCCAACCACCTGGATAAAGTTACTTTAGAAACTGGCAGGCCCTGCTTGCCCTCAGCATAGGACAGGAAGAGGAAAAGATTTTCTTGTTTGTTTAGTCCTATCCAAATAAAAACTTAATTGCCTATGAACGTCCAAATAGTGCAACTTTTGTTCAGTTCTGTTCGAATAGTTAGGAAAAAAGACAGGAAGATCAATAGCCTGATTCAAATTTGTCTCGGAAAGTATTTTGGGTAAAAAGGAAGGATTAGTCTTGAGAGAAACTCTATCTTTGTGAAAAACAACATAATGAGGACGAATACAGAGGGCTTGAAGTTCCAACACTTCTAGCTGAGGTGATGGCTACTAAAAAGAGAGTCTTCCAGGAGAGTAATTTTAAGGAACAGGAAGCTGCAGGTTCAAAAGGTGGGAGAATCAATTAAGTTAATATCAGGTTCAAATCCCACGGAGGAGGGGGATCTTTAACCGGGGGCCTAAGTAAAACAGTCCCTTTAAGAAAAGCTTTACAAAGTTTGTGGGACATGATGCTGGTCTCTGACAGGTCAGCGTGGAAATTACTGATAGCAGCCAACTGGACTCTAAAGGTGGCAGATGAGGAACCTGCTCGAAAAAGTTCTGCCAAAAAATCTAGAACGTTATGGACAGGGGCTGTAAAGGGGTCTATATTTCTAGCCTCTGCCCAGAAAGAGAAACGTTTCCACTTACTAGCATAAGTCTTCCTGGTAGTAGATTTGTGCGAAGAAAGGATGATTTCACGCACTGGCTGAGAAATATGTGGAAGCCTGGCTAAGGTTGGAAGTGGAGCAACCAAGCTGTGAGGTTGAGAGACTGAAGGGATTGGTGCAGCCCACCCGACTGATGGATCAAGAGGTCTGGCACTGGGTCCAGAATCCAGGGCTGTTCCAGCAGGTGACGATGCAGGAATGGGAACCAAATTTGTCGAGGCCAGTAAGGGGCAATGAGGATCATCCTGGATCCCAAAGCGGTCACTTTCTGAATCAGTTTTGGAATTAAGGGAAAAGGAGGGAATGCATACAGAAGAGCCCGGGGCCAATCGTGAACTACAGCATCTCTGGGGGAGTGTCCGGGGAGGGGGAAGAGAGTGAAGAAGTCGTCGCACTTGCTGTTGAGAGGGGTTGCGAAAAGGTCGCAGCAAGGTTGACCCATCTGCGGAAAATTTTGTCTACTGACAGAGACCACTCGTGAGGCACGAGAATGGCTCTGCTTAGCCTGTCCGCTATGATGTTGGACTTCCCGGGGATGTGCGTTGCTATCAGAAACCGTTGAGAGGAGATCGCCCACTGCCAGAGTCTGAGTGCTTCTTGACTTAAGGGATAGGACCTGGTTCCGCCCTGCTTGTTGATGTACCACACTACAGACATATTGTCCGTCTGAATTGCAATAGTCCTGGTAGGTAGAGAGTCCTGAAGAGCTTGCAACGCTAAAAGTACCGCTCTCATCTCCAAGACATTTATGTGCAGGTGGTACTCTAGGGGTTGCCAAGTGCCCTGGACAGTCCCGCCCTGAAAAAGCCCCCCCGATCAGGGAGGCATCCGTTGTCACCGTGGCAACAGGAGGAGGAAGAAAGTACAGTTTTGTACCTACCATAAATGTAGATGTTCGAGTGCGCATACAGCTGCAGTCATCATACTTGGGTTATCCTGCCATCAGGCGGGTCCTCGGTCGGCCGAATTCCAAAGTCTAGGTCCAGCGTCGGTTGTCGTCGCTTCTTCCCTGACGTCAGTGCGGCAAGGGTATAAAAGAGGCAGCCAACGCCATTTTCTTCAGTTTTTCTTGCCCCAGATGTCAGGTGCCCCCAGAAAGGAAGGCAATACGTGATGTTATGCAAACATACATAAGTAGATAAATCAAAACAGTAGTTGCAAGCAAATACACCATAAAGGAATACCCCAAATAGGTTGTATGTTAAAGGTATTTGTCATAAGCCCTGTCCTAAGAGGGGATGGAGGGAGGGTAACCTGGACTGCAGCTGTATGCGCACTCGAACATCTACATTTATGGTAAGTACAAAACTGTACTATGTTCATCATGCATACAGCTGCAGTCATCACACTTGGGTAGAATCCCAAAGCTAAGTAAGGGTGGCTGGTACTAAGCGGAATTAGGAGGGGCTAGAATGCCCTGCAGGACTGCTGTGGCAAAGCCCGCTCTAGATTTTGAGTATAGTGTAAGGTGGTAGTGCTTGGTGAAAGTGTGCACTGAACTCCAAGTAGCTGCTTCCAAAATGTCCTTGGTAGGGACCCCCCTGAGGAAAGCTGCTGAGGTAGCTGTAGCCCTGGTGGAGTGATATCTGATGTATACAGGCACTGATTTTCCATGAAATGAATAACAAAAGCATATGCAGTGGGCTATCCATTTTGAAATAGTCTGTTTGGAAATAGCCTTTCCTTGAAAGCACCTGTAGCATAAGACACAGAGCTGCTCAGATTTCCTGAATGACTTTGTTCTGCCCAAGTAATAACGAAGTTGCCTGTGAATGTCCAAGGAGTGTAGTAGCCTCTCCCCTTTGTTCTGTGGATTTGGATAAAAGGTAGGTAAATGAATAGTCTGATTCAAAGCCACACTGGATACTACCTTTGGCATGAAGGCAGGGTTGGTTCGTAAGGAAACCCTGTCCTGATGGAAAATGATGATTGGTTGCAAAGCCATGAGGGCCTGTAGCTCCAAAACCCTGCGTGCTGAGCTAATAGTCAGAATCAAGGCTGTTTTCCACGACAAGTATTGTAGCTCTGCTGAAGAAGCCGGCTCAAAAGGAGGCAGTGTCAGCTTCTCCAATACGAAGTTGAGGTCCCAAGCTGGAGCTGGTGGTTTCCGTGGGGGTTTTATACTTTTTGCCCCTCTGAGGAACTGCCTTAATAGAGGATGTGAGAATAAAGGAGGATCCGTATTGTATCGTGCTGAAATGGCTGAATCGTGGATCTTGATGGAAGAGAAGGAAAGGCCACTGTTTAACATCTCAGCTAGGTACTGTAAAATCTGAGGTATATTTATTACCCAAGGATTCTGGCCCTTTGCTTGATTCCAGGAACAAAATAGTTTCCATTTGGCGGACTAGGTTTTTCCTAGTAGAGGGTCTCCTGGCCTCCAACATGACATCCTGTACCTCCTTGGAGAGGAGAGTCTGTTGGCAAATTAAGGTATTTTCCATGCAGCTAGATTTAGAGTTCTGAGCTGGCTGTGAAGGGTCTTGTAGTTGTGCTGGGACAACAGAAGAGGAACTTGAGGTAGGATCCATGGTGGTGAGTGTGACAGGCTCTTTAGGAGAGGATACCAGTGCTGTCGTGGCCAGTCTGGAGCAATGATAATCATTTGTGGCCTCTCTGCTCTGGTTTTTAATAGGACTTTGGTCAGTAGAGGTAGAGGTGGGAAGGCATAGACTGTCAATGCTGTCCAATTGAAAGCGAGTGCGTCTACTTTCCAGGCCTGTGGATGATAGGTCCTTGAGCAGAATTTTTCCAACTGGTAATTTCTGTGGGTAGCAAATAGATCTATGTCTGGCTGTCCCCATGCTTGAGTTATCTTTGAGAAGACTTGAGGATGCAACTTCCATTCGTGTGGGTCTGTCATATTTCTGCTTAAGTTGTCTGCCAGTGTGTTTTTCTTCCCTGGCAGGAATTGTGCCTGTAGTTGAACTTGTAATTCCAATGCTGTGTTCCACAGGGTCATAGCTTGACTGCACAGGGGGTATGAATGCGTCCCTCCCTGTTTATGTACCACATGACTGTGGTGTTGTCTGTCCTTATTAATAGCTGGCCCGGATGCAGTAGGTCCTTGAAGGTCATAAGAGCATTTTGCACAGCTAGCATCTCCTTTTGGTTGATGTGTAGGTGCATCTGTTTTTGGGACCATTTTCCCTGGATGCACTGATCTGCCATGTGTGCTCCCCAGGCATAGTCTGAGGCGTCTGTTGTGATGATTTGACTTGCTTGTGGTATACAGAAAGGGAGACCCGTGTTTCTTTGGCATGCTTGAGCCCACCACAAAAATTCCTTTTGAAGGCATGGAATGAGTGGTAAAATTGTTTCCAAGCTGTGGCTGTGTTCAGACCATAAGTTTTTTAGGTACCATTGTAGTTTCCTCATATGCAGCTTTGCAAATGGTATTAGTAGGATGCAAGATGACATGAACCCCAGAGCTTGCAGGATTTTCCTTGCAGTTAGCCTGGTTAAAGTTGCCATTTTGTTGAAGTATTGAGACAGTTGCCCTTGTTTGTCTGGCGTGAGGTAAGCCATCTGGGCCATTGTATTTAAGCTGGTACCCAGGAAAATTATCTGTTGAGAGGGTATTAGTTTTGATTTCTTTTTGTTCACTGTGTACCCCAGGCAGTTTAACAGTTTTATTACAAACGCCAGATGCTGCAATAGAATGTCCTTGCTGTCTGCTTGGATCAGGCAGTCGTCCAGATATGGGTAGATTTGTATTCCTCGTTGTCTGCAGAAAGCAATTACTGATGCCAGGCATTTCGTAAACACTCTGGGCGCAGTAGATAAGCCAAAGGGCAATGCAGAGAATTGATAATGGGTTGAACCTGCAAGAAATCTGAGGTATCTTCTGCAATCTTCTCCGATAGGGACATGCAGGTATGCCTCCTTGAGGTCCAACGTTACCAGCCAAGACTCCTTGCCCAGCATGGGAAGAAGCTGCTGTAATGTGAGCATCTTGAATTTTGGTAACTCTAGATAAGTGTTTAGAATAGATAGGTCTAAGATGGGTCTCCAATCTTTGTCCTTCCTTGGTACCAGAAATAGTCTTGAATAAAAACCTTGACCTTGTTCTATTGCAGGTACCTCTTGAATTGCTTTCATATCCATGAGAGCGGAAATTTGTTTTTGTGCCTCTGCCCATTGATTTTGTGGCAGGTTTGGCATGCCTCTCATTTTTGCAAGGGTGTGAAAGTGGAACCTGTAGCCTCTGTCTATAATATCCAGAATCCATTTGTCCTTTGTAACAATGTGCCAGTTTTTTTGAAAATAAGGCCAGTTTTCCACCCAAAGGTGCTGCCATTATAGCTTTGTTTGGCAGGCATAGGGGAAAGTCATTGCGTCTGTTTTCTAAATGACTGTGGTCTATCTTTTCCACCTCTTGGGGCTGGTGCTTGCCACTGCCTAGCTCTGTAAGATCCTTGAGGTTGTCCTCTACCCCTTGGGCGTCTGTATCTACCCTTTTGGGGTCTGTCCGTGGCTGGAAAGGACCAATTTTTTGAAGGACAGTTTCTGCTGAAGCGTGGAGGCTGCACCTGCAAGAAATCTTTAACTGTTTGCATAGATTTCGCTTTTTCCTCCAATTTCTTTAGTACCTCCTCAACTTTAACACCGAACAATACATCTTTTTGTAGTGGTGCATCTAATAACTTTGCTTTGACATTGATCTGGTAAGGTTTGCTCTTTGAGCCAAGCGTGTCTACATATGACTGACCCAGTGACAGCAGCTCTACATGAGGCCTCTAAAGCATCAAAACCACACTGTAAGGAATGTTTCCCCACTTGTTCTGCTCCATGCAACAAATCCTGCAACTCTTTCAAATCTGGTTGTTCTGTTTGTGTCATTTTGCTTTTCAGCTGAGATAGTAAGAACTGCTGGTACTTTAACATATGAAATTGACAGTTTAATGCCCTCATGGTTAAAGTGGCTGATGTATACACCTTTCCCCCCCCACCTTTCTAATACTCTGGAATCTCTCTCTGAAGATAAAGGGTTTTTAGCAGTAGAGGCCTTAATCCCCTTGGGACCCTGAGAAATAGTTTCTGGGTCAGCAGAAGGGCTTTTATAAAGGAACTGGTGAGAATCAGGAACCCGGTAATATCTGTCTGGTTTAACAGGGGCAGGAGGTAAAGAGTCTGGATTAAGACTGGCTTCTGCGTACACATCATCCAAAATATCTAAGACAGGAGGAATAGCCAGGGGCCTATGCTGGGGAAGCAGCAGAAATTCCCTGAGCCTTTTCTTGGAATCTGAGTAATCTCGGCCTTCCCAGTGGAAGTGCTCTCTCAATGTATGTAGGGTTTCCCCAAAAGAATAGTCCTCAGGGGGGAGACCGAGGGAATAGACTCCTCAGCATCAGAGTCTTCAAATGGGGAATAGGCGTAATCCTGGTCCTCAGAAAGGTCTGAGGTAATAGAAGCCTGGTCTGAGGAAGGGTAGTCTTCCTCCAACCTGGGTCTTTTGTCTGAGGGGGGTTGAGAACCCCTGATGAGTGTAATCAAATCCTCAGCCATTTTAAGCATGTTTTTTAAGCACGGGGCCTTGAGAGGGGGTCTGAGGACCCTGTTTTTTAATTTTCATTGGAGCTTTAGATTTAGTGAACGATTTAATAGAGAAGGTGGTAGGCCTGAAAACGCCTTCAGAAATGGCAGGCCTCGCTAAACTTTCCGTTTCTCCGCCAAGAGTGGTGACGGTATCTGCAGTGGGAATGGAGACAGAGGAACCTTCGACCACGGGTACTGAAATCGCCGGTAAAATAGTTTCATCGGTAGTCAGGGGCTGCGTAGGCGCCTCACTGAGAACCGGTAGTCAGCCTTAGCGTGATCTCAGTACTCGGTGCAGGCCTCGGATGTCTGTCCTTATCCTTGCATTTTTTGCCTAAAACTGGAGTCGGTAAATCCGACTACATGATATAATTAAATTTTTTGCCAAAATAATGAAGGGCGAACTCCGCCCGGCGCTTAATAGTGCGCTTGTTAAACCTAGCGCAAAAACGGCAGGTCGAGACGTCGTGGTCAGGCCCTAAGCAAGGTATACAGTAAGAGTGAAAATCCTTATGCGGTATTTGCTTCCCACAAGAAATGCAATGATTAACTTTGTCTGACATCGGTCTGAGGCAAGAAAAGTTTCCCCAACGGGGTACTTAGCTTTAAAGAAGACTTCGGCTGAAATACTTTTCGTAAATCTCAGGAGCTGGCTGACCGGCACTTGCGAACTGCTTCTGCTTCAGGCACCGCGCGGCAAGAAAGACCGAAGAAAATGACGTCGGCTGCCTCTTTTATACCCCTGCTGCACTGACATCAGGGAAGAAGCGACTACAACCGACGCCGGACCTAGACTTTGGAATTCAGCCACCCGAGGACCCGCCTGACAGCAGGATAACCCCAGTGTGATGACTGCAGCTGTATGCACGATGAACATCAAACGGTCTGCCTTGAAGTACTTGAGAGGAGACCATCCACCAAGAAAGGCGGTCTTTGCATGATTGGGTAATTATTATGTTGTGAGACATCGGAAGCTGTTGAAAAAAAACATTGGGTAAAAAGCATCCATTGAAGAATCCGCATGTGAAAACGGGCCAGGGGAAGTAACGTGATTTCTGCTGCCATGAGACCCAAGGTTTTCAGTACAAATCTGGCCTGAATTCTCTTGCACTGTAGTAAGGTTTGAACACGTCGGCGAATGTCTGATACTCTTTCTAAGGGAAGTTTTGCCGACAGCTCTTTTGTATTTAATATTGCGCCTATAAAAGTTATAGATTGACAAGGCGACAATGCAGACTTTTCGGAGTTTATAGAGATACCTACCTCGGAGCAAGTTTGGATGGTATAATCCCTGGCTCGGAGTAGCTGATGCCTGGTGGAAGCAGTTAGGAGCCAGTCGTCTAGATATGGAAACACCTGGAATCCTCGCCATCTCAGGTGAGCAGTCACCACTGCCATGCATTTGGTGAACACCCTGGGGGCTGTGGTGAGACCAAAGGGCAGGGCTCTGAATTGATAGTGACTGGCTCCCAACTGGAAGCGGAGAAACCTCCTGGAGCGTCTGTCCATTTTGATATGGTAGTACACATCCTGAAGGTCTATGGAGCACATCCAATTGTCCTGACCCAAAAAGGGTAGAATGGACTGAGGCGTGACCATCCGGAACTTCGTTCTTTGAACAGATTTGTTTAACCTGCTGAGATCCAAAATGGGTCTCCAGTCCCCTGTCTTTTTTGGTACCAAAAAGAACTTGGAGTAAATTCCGGATCCTTGCTGGTCTGCTGGGACTGGTTGGATGGCACTTTTTTTTTTTTTTTTTTTTTTTTTTTTTTAGCAGTTTTGAAATTTCTAGTACTGCTTTTTCCCTTAGACCGGGTGGAACATCTGGAAGGGACCTGTTTGTTTGTACAGGGGTGTGGACAAAGGGAATTTTGTAACCCTCGGATATGATGGACCGTACCCATTTGTCTTTTGTGAGGAGTTGCCAAGCTTCTGGGTAATGTGACAATCTTCCCCCGACTGCCTCCGAAGGTGGACAGTCAGGCAGGCTCTCAGGGGTGCTGAAAGGGTTTGTCAGAGAAAGATTCTCTGCTACCCTGATTTTGCGGACCCCCCTCTGCCCCTCGGGCGGCGTCTATTATTGTTCCCTCCTCTGCCCCTGGAGGGAACCTCATCACGTGTGTCAGGCACGACTCCCTGGGGTTTCCAAAACCACATTTTTCCACTCTTCTGACCTTTAGGGTATGGGTCTAGAGGGAGTAGAAAAACAGAGTCCCACGGCAGAGAGAGTCTTGCCTTCCTGCTCACACCTGGTAAGGGTATCCTTCACCTGTGGTCCAAACAAAGCTGAACCATCAAAGGGGGTATTGGTGAAGGACGCCTTAAAGAGATCAGCAAAGTTACATAACCGCATCCAGGCATGTCTTCTCAAAGCCACGCCTGTACCTGCGGCCCTACTCGCCCCATCGGCTGCATAAGAAATGAGCCGCATGGAGGAGTTGACTATAGAGTTAAGGGTCGCCAGCTGGGAGTTGATCTTTTCTTGAGACCCCGCAGCTGATGGATCCTGAAGGGTATCACCCAGTTCCTTAAGAAGATCCCTTTGAAGGCGGGTGAAATGGCACAGATAATTCAGTGACCGCATGGAAAAGGTCGCTGAAGAAAACATCCGCTTCCTGTACCTATCCATTGTCCTAGATTCTTTATTAGGTGGATGGACAGGCACAGAAGGGTCAGCCAACTCCTTCTTAGTGGCTGTTGCCACCACCATGGCATCAACAGGGACACCCTTTGTCAGATGGGGCTGTAATGAATTTAGTGGGCCTGCGGGGAGTTGGTTCCACTGTGTCCGGGGCTGTCCACGCTTTCGAGCCACCACTTCCATGAGCGGGTTGAAAGGCGGAGACATCCAGGAGGTGGAAGGGCGAGAACCAAACGCGTCCAGGTACACAGACTCGTCCTCGGAAGTGTTAAGGGCAGTTCAGTTCCCCCTCTGCCTAAGGATCTCAAGGATCTCTGAAAAGGAGACATCCTCAGAGGGGGACCTTGGGGACCCTTCCAAATCCTCCAAGTCAGTGTCAGACGTGACTGACTCGGGGGAGTCAACATGTTTCCTCTTAAATTTTCTCTTCCAAGGGGGCTCCTCTGAATAATCAGGGGAGGCCTCGGAAGAGGAAGATGCACCCAATGTGGCGACCTGGAGCGTCTGTTCTCCACGCTTGGGGTCAGAAGGGTGGACAGAGACCGATGCAGGCACCATGGGGGGAGGAGCTGAAGGGGCCGATCGCGAAGCCGACACAGGAGTCAGCACGCTCCTCATGACCTTGAAGGCACCCCTATCAGGCAGAGAAGAGGGTCCCCGCTCCGAAGAGATGTGAACCCCTCCCGCACAGAGAGGGATGGCTCAGAGGCCGATGTTGGGGCCGAGCTCACCTGCGCCAAGGCCCCAAGAGGGAGAACAGGGTCGGACAAGGGTCAGATGCCACTCGCCCCCTCAGAGCCAACGAGGGAGTCTCGGCGCCCGGATCCCTCCAAGGATGGAACCAATGAAGAGATCGGAGCCGATGAGGGAGCCGAAAGGTGTGGTATCGGCTCCGACGTTCTGACTATTCGAGCCCCAACGAGCTCCGGCTCCGAACACAGTGGTAGAGTCAGAGGAGGAACTGTTGGAAGACACAGGGGTAGCCACAGTCTGTTGAGAAGGGCTGATCAACATTTTGGCCAGTGCCTGCGACTTTAGGAGCCTACTGACCACCCTTCTCCAAGTCATGATCGGATAGCCTGGAGGACCGAGAGGAGTGGGACCTATGGCTCCGCTCCAATTGAAGCAATGGAGACCTCGGAGCCGAACAAACGGACTCTAAAGAGAGGGACCTCGAACGTTTTCGGCTCAGAGAAGGCTCCGACACCAAGGTTGGAGCCGACTGAGGTCTCGAAGTGTCGGGTCCAGCCGGAACCGACGAGGAGGCAGGAGCTCCGCTCAGCGACGGCTCTGAACAGGGAGCCGACGGTTTGGCGGGCTTTAAGGATTTACCCGACGGAGGCTTAGCCAGGGATCCTTCTGGCTTAAGTAAGCCCCTCAAAATGAGCTTGTTCCTACGCTCCTGCAGGACTCTAGGACTGAAGGCGTGGCAGACCGAACAAGAGTCCTGCAGGTGTAGGGGGTCCAAGCAATAAACACAAGCAGTGTGACAGTCTGTCAGAGACATCTTCTGACAGCACGAGTCACACTTCTTGAAACCTGAGACTTTGATATCTTTAGACATATTAAAAAAGGGATACCAAAGGGAACAGGTAACTAGTGCTTAAAACAAGGCACACACACGCACTAGGTAAAACTAACAGTAATAATAACTACAACCACACGAGAAAAACTAACAAAAAAAATAAAAACGAGTTTCTAAGTGGGATCTCAAGGGGTACACAATCTAAACTAAGAGGGAAGATCATCTAAAAATAAGAGAATATGGACAGTAAAAATACAAGAAAAGATTTATATGACCTGGAGCCGGTAAAATAGCAACCTCGTAGCTGAAGCGGCAAATGAGATCTGGATTTCCGACGCCTAGCATTGTGGGATATGGGAAAGCCTCGAGCCGGTAAACAGCTCTCGAACTTTAGTAGAAGGCCGCGTCTGAGCAGAGGATCGGCTCCAAACCCATCCAGCAAGAATGAAGGCGAGATAGACAACTTAAAATTAAAGGGTTTCACAGCCATAAGTGCCTGCAACTCAGACATTTCTTGAGGAAGTGATGGCTAGAAGTAAGGCTGTTTTCCAGAAGAGGAATTTTAACTCTGCTGCAGCAGCAGGAAAAGGAGGAAGCGTAAGCTTCTCTAGTACAAAGGTAAGGTCCCAGGCAGGGGTGGGAGCTCTCCTCGGGGGCCTTAAATTGCTAGCGCCTCACAGGAACTGTTTGATAAGAGGGTGAGAAAACAGAGGTGGCTCAGTGTTCTAATGAGCTGAAATGGCAGAAGCATAAATTTTAATAGAAGAGAAGGATAGGCCTTTGTGGAGTAGCTCTGCTAGGTAAATTCAGGATTTGAGGTAAGGTGGGCACAGCTATGTCCTTTCCTTGAGACCGTCTCCAAGAACAATATCTTTCCCACTTTTCTGAATAGGATTTCCTAGTGCTAGGCCTTCTGGCTTAAAGGATGACAGCCATCACCTGTTTGCTGAGGGTTGCTGGTAGTGTATTCATGGGATAACTCAGGCTGCAAGGTTCAAGGTTTGCAGCTGTCGATGCAAAATCTGTCCCTCCTGCTGGAACAGCAGGGAGGGGGGTCTGATGTAGGTGCCAGGATGCCACTGCTGTCAGACTGCGTAGGAGTGGGTACCAGTGCTGGCATGGCCAGTCTGGGGCAATAAGGATTGCCCTTGGCCTGTCCTGCTTGATCTTGAGTATTACCCTCTGAGAGGAGGGGCAGAGGGGGAAAGGCATAAATTGAGAGGTTTTCCCCTGAAAAAGATAGGGCATCCACTTTCCACGCTTGGCTGTGGGGATTGCTGGTGCAAAATTTGCTCAATTGATGGTTTTGGAGGAAGGCAAAGAGGTCCTCCTCTGAAGTCCCCCACCTGTGGATTAGAAGTTTGAATGGGTTGGGTTCCAGCTTCCACTCGTGCGAGTCCAGTAGATTTTTGCTTAAGTCGTCTGCCAGTGAATTTTCCTTGCCTGTCAAAAATCAAGCTTGCAGGTGCACTTGGTTGCTCAAGGCTGTGTTCCAAACCGCCATGGCTAACCTGCAGAGTGGGTAGGAATGAGTTCCCCCCGCTTGTTTATGTACCACAATTGTGGTGCTGTCTGTAAATCAGGAATTGTCCTGGAAGGATAAAGTATTTGAAGGCTGTCAGAACATTCTGTACAGCTAACATTTCTTTCTGATTGATATGGAGGGGAATTTGTCCTGGGCTCCATTTGCCTTGAATGCATCTGCTTGCCATGTGTGCCCCCCATGCATAGTCTGATGCATCTGTTGTCAGGGTTTGGGCAGCAAGCGATTGAGTGAAAGAAAGTCCCTTGTTGTGGTTGCATGCATCTGCCCACCAAAGGAACTCTGTCCTTAGACAAGGAATGATAGGAATCAACATTTCTAGGTCCCGAGAATGTTGACACCAGAGACTTTTAAAGTACCAATGAAGTTTCCTCATATGCAGTCTTGCATATGGAATTAGTAGAATGCATGAGGCCATGAACCCAGGGAATGCAGTATTTTTCTTGCAGATAGCTGGGTTTTGGTGGCCATTAGTTTAAAGTAGTTTGTCAAATAAACCTGTTTTTTCTGCTGTTAGGAATACCATCTGGGAAGTTGTGTTCAAGCTTGCTCACAGGAATACAATCTTTTGGCTGGGCACCAGTTAACACAGATGGAACGTTATATTAAGGGTATAACTTCTTTATCTGATATTGTTCATCTTCATTCACTCCTTAGTGAGGAGTCCCTAGCTATTTTATGTCCGGGGAAGCCCATATGGAAGAATGTTCCTGAGTGACACTGAACCAAATGATGCTCTCCCGCTGCAGACCAAATCCAAATTGTAATGAGCGATAAAGGTATGAGGGGTAGCCCAAGTTGCAGCTGTAGATATCATCCAATGAAGCCTTTGAATGAAAAACAACAGAAGTTACCACTGATCTGCTGGAGTGCGCTTTAACCTTGCCTGATGGAAGAATTTTATTATGTTGGTAAACAAAGGATATACACTCTCTCAGCCACTTAACCAAGGTCACTTCAGAAACAGAGTTTCCCAATTTCGGGCCAGAATAGGAAACAGACAACTGGTCTGATTTAAGTACTGGCTTAGTTCTGCCCAGATAAAAACTTAATTGTCTATCTACATCCAGCAAGTGAAGACAGTATTCTCCTTTGAGTAGTTAGGAAAAAAAGACTGGTAGGTCAAATGTATGGTTGTCAATTCTGAAATTATTTTAGGCAAAAAGGAAGGGTTAATCAAGAGTGACACTCTCTCCTTATTAAAGGACCATGTAAGGGCATTTTATGCACAAAGCCTGGAACTCAGATGCATCTCACCAATGTGATGGCTACTAAAAATAGATTTTCAGGATAAAAACTTTAAATCGTAAGTGACAGCAGGTTTGAAAGGGGATTGCGTCAGCGATTGCAGTAGTAGTGTTAAACTCCAATGCTCAATCGTTTTTTTTTTTTTTTTGAAGAGTGGTCTGATACAAGAAGCCCCTTTCAGAAAGATTTTGCAGAAACGAGTTTTAGATAGCAGCCAAATGTACTCGAATGGTGGAGGCTGCTGCTGCTCCTGAATAAAGACAGTACAGTTGTGTACACTTAACATAAATGTAGATGTTAGAGTGTATTCACTGTTGCAGTCATCACATTTGGGTTATATGCCTGCAGGTAGCCCTCTGCCGGCCTGAATACCAGAGTCTTCAGATTTCTGCGCCAGACGCTGTCGCTTCTTCCATGACGACAGAGGTATAAAACATGCAGCCGACGCCATTACATCAGTTTTTCTTACCCCAGCTGTCAGGCGCCCTCACAATAGGAAGCAATTATATGGTACACCACCAGCAATAAAGCAAATACACCTGATGTAATAAATGCCAAGCAAGAAGGAAAGGTAGAGCCAATAGAAGTCAGGGGGCTGGAGGGAGGGTAACCAGGACTGCAACAGTGAATATACACTAACACCTACATTTATGTTAAGTGTACACAACTGTACTATGTTCTTCGTGTTGCAGTCATAACATTTGGGTCGACTCCCAAAGCTAAGGAAGGGTGGATGCCATTAAAGAGCATTGGGGCTAGCAATCAGGCGCTGTAAGACTGCTGTAGCAAATCCAGCTCTGGATTTAGAAAAGATGGGCAGGTGGTAATGCTTGGTGAAAGTATGTACAGAGCTCCAGGTAGCAGCTTCCAGGATGTCCCTGGTAGGGACTCCTCTGAGAAATGCCGTAGAGCTAGATGCAGACCTGGTGGAATGCGATCTTATCCCCTGTGGGGTAGGTTTTCCATGGTGCTAGTAGCAGAAATGGATGCAATGGGCTACCCACTTGGAAATGGTTTGCTTTGAAATGGCATTCCCCTCTGCCCCTGCAGCAAAGCTAACTAGCAGCTGGTCAGATTTTCTGAGAGGCTTTGTTCTGTCCTAATAGAATCTAAGCTGTCTGTGCACGTCTAGAGAATGCAGTATCCTTTCCCCCTTATTTTGAGGATTAGGGGAAAAAGTAGGCAAATGAATGGACTGGTTTAGAGCCACACTAGCCTCCACTGTCTGCATGGCAGATAATGAAGGGTTCCACTGCCATGAGGGTCTGCAGTTCAGACACTCTTCTTGCTGAAGTGATGGCTAGAAGTAAGGCTGTTTTCCAAGAAAGGAATTTTAACTCTGCTGTAGCAGCTGGTTCAAAGGGGGGAAGAGTGAGTTTTTCCAAAACAAAGTTAAGGTCCCAGGCTGCTGTGGGAACTTTCCTGGAGGGTCTTAAATTTTTGGCCCCTCTAAAGAATTGTTTTAGCAGGAGATGAGAGAAGAGGGGTGGCTCAGTATTATAATGTGCTGAAATGGCAGAGGCATGAATCTTAACTGAAGAGAAAGGCCCTTGTGGAGCATTCCTGTTTAATAATATAGAATATGAGGTAAGCTGGGCACTGTTGTGCCCATCCCCTGAGCCTAGCTCCAGGAACAGCATCTTTTCCACTTTTCCGAATAGGATTTTCTAGTACTCCTACTACTTCTAGGCCTCCTTGCCTCAAGAATGACATCTAGCACCTGCTTACTGAGGGTTGCTAGGTGAGCTCAGGGAATTAGCCAGGCTGCAAGGTTCAGGGTTAGAAGCTGAGGGTGCAGAATCTGCCCCGCCTGCTGGGACAGCAGGGAAGGGGGTCTGAGGCAGGTGCCACGGTTGCAGCACTGTCAGACTGCGCATAAGGGGGTACCCATGCTGGCATGGCCAGTCTGGGGCAATCAGTATTGTCCTTGGCTTGTCCTGTTTGATCTTTAGTAGAACCTTCGAGAGGAGAGGCAGAGGGGGAAAAGCATAAATTGAGAGGCTTTTCCAGGTAAAGGACAGGGCATCCACTCTCCAAGCTTGACTGTGGGGAGTTCTGGTGCAGAATTTGTTCAATTATTAGTTCTGAGGGGAGGCAAAAAGGTCTACCTGTTGTGTCCCCCATATGTTCAAGAGCTTGAATATTTTGGGTTTTCGTGTGGGTCCATAAGCTTTCTGCTCAAGTCTGCCAGTGAATTTAGTTTGCCTGGCAGGAATTAAGTTCGCAGGTTCACTTGGTAGCTCAAGGCTGTGTTCCACAGACCCACGGCTAGGCTGCAAGAGTTGATAGGAATGGGTTCCCCCCTGCTTGTTTATGCACCACATAACTGTGGTGTTCTGTGTTTACCAACAGTTGTCCTGGAAGAATAAGGTCTTTGAAGGCTGTCGGAGCATTCTGTACAGCTAACATTTCTTTTTGACTGATATGCAGGTGCATCTGTTTTGGGTTCCATTTGCCCTGAATGCACTGCCCTGCCATGTGAGCCCCCTATGCATAGTCTGACGTGTCTGTTAGGGTAGAGTGAAAGGGAAGTCCACTGTTATGGTAGCAGGCCTCTGCCCAACAAGGGAACTCTGCCCTCGTGTTTCCAGGTCCTGAGAATGTTGACACCACAGACTTTTTAGATACCAATGAAGTTTCCTCATATGCAGTCTTGCAAATGGAATTAACAGAATGCAAGAGGCTATGAACCCCAGGGCTTTCGGGATTTTCCTTGCAGATGGCTAGGTTTTTGTGGCCAGTAGGTTGAAGTAGGTTGTCAAATAAACGTACTTCTCCGGAGTGAGGAATACCATCTGGAAAATTGTGTTCAAGCTTGCTCCCGGGAATGCAATCTGTTGGGGGTTTATAGTGAAACATCGAACACTTAAAACAGCGAACGATGTTTCGACCCTTTTTCAGCGAAAGCTGAAAATGTCGACACCTCAGAACAGTGATTTCTTTCCTAGGGAAAGAAATCGCTGTTCCAACAAAAAACAGTAAACACTTCCAAACGCATACACACACGTACCTTAACCCTAATTGTACCCTCTCCCCCAAAAAGCAGTACACAGCTGAAAACACATATGCACGTGACCCAACCATACATCTCACAGGAAAAAAAAAGTAAATATTTTAAAACATATGCACTCACCTTAACCCGCACCCTAACCCCAAGGTAAGTAACTCTTGCACATTTACGCTCAGGGAGCTATACCAGACCAAGGACCACACTACAGTGCAGAACATGGCAAAGCAATGAAGCGGTCAAGTGACTTCTTTCCCAGGTAAAGAATTCACTGAACAGCCCCTTCGCTGTTTTGCCTGTTCGCTCTTTATGTGTCGACAAAATGCGTTTTCGTCATTTAATAGAAACCCATCTGTTGGCTGGGTACTAGGTGTGATTTTTTTCTCACTGACGGTGTACCCCATTGAGGTTAGAAGTCTCTTTACAAATGCCAGGTGTTGTAATAGCAAGTCCTGACTTTCTGCCTGAATCAGGCAATCATACAAGTATGGGTAAATCTGAATATTTCTCTGCCTGTAAAATGCAATGGCTGGAGCTAGGCACTTTCTGAATACCCTGGGCGCAGTAGATAAGCCAAAGAGAAGTGCTGAGAACTGATATTGCATGGAGCCCACCCTGAAACGTAGTTATTGTCTACAGGATTCCCTTATTGGGATGTGCAGGTAAGCTTCTTTAAGTCTAGGGTTGCCAGCCAGGCATCCTTGGCTAGCATATGAAAAAGCTGTTGAATTTTGGAACCACCAGAAAGGTGTTGAGAATAGACAGGTCCTGGATAAGTGGCCAGGAGTTTTCTTTTCTGGGAACCAGGAACAGTCTTGAATAAAAACCTTATCCCCTTTGCTCTGCTGGGACAGGCTGAATAGCCCCGATACTGAGGAAAGAGAGCACTTGTTTTTGTGCCTCCGCCCACTGATTTGGGGGGAGGTCTGGCCATCCACTTGGGGTTGGGAGTGAGTGGAAGTGGAATATGTATCCTAGGGAAACTATGTTTAAAACCCATTTGTCCTGGGTAATGAGTTCCCAGTTTTTTGCATGCAGGGTGAGCTTTCCTCCTAAGAGAGCAAGTAGTTGAGCAGGGCTTGGAAGAGTTAAGGATAAGTCACTGTGCCGTTTTTCCACTAGGGGGTGACTTACTACTCCTTGCTTTGGAAGTGGGAGCCCCCCCACTGCTTAGATCTGTACATAGCCCGAGACTGAAGTCTTGGTGGTCTGCTGCTCCTGGGTTTGAACTGAGAAAGCCTGGAAGGGACTGGAAAAGACCAGCTCTTTGAAGGCCAATGCCTACTGAAACTAGAAAGCTGTACTTGTAACAAATCTTTAACAGTTTGCATAGATTTTGCTTTTTCCTCCATCCATTTGAGAACTTCTGCTTTGATGCAAAAAAGGTGGTCTTGGTTTAAGGGTGCATCCAGTAATTTAGCTTTACCATGACTTGGGAAGCTTTGTTCCTTTAGCCAAGCAAGCCTTCTAAGTACAGATCCAGTGACAGCAGACCTGCAAGATGCTTCTAAAGCATCAAAACCCATTGCAAAGTAAGTTTACCAACTTGTTCAGCAGAATGCATTAACTCTTGCAAATCTTTGTGTTCAGCAAAGTCAGGAATCATCGTTTTCTGTTTAAGTAGTCTTATAATATGCTACTGATACTTTAACATATGAAACTGGCAATTTAAAGCCCTAATGGCCAAAGCAGCAGAACTGCATACCTTCTTACCCCTTCTGTCTAAAGCTCTACAGTCCCTATCAGAAGGGGTAGGATTTTTGGCAGTAGTAGCCTTAATGCCTTTTGGTCCTTGGGAAATGGTCTCTGGATCCACAGTAGGATTCTTGAAAAGGAAGAGTCGGGTACTCTGTAGTACCCGTCAGATTTCCTGGGAGCTGGAAGCAAAGTGTCTGGGGTAAGGCTGGATTCCAAGAAAACATCTACAATCTCCAGAACAGGAGGGATAGCTAGAGGTCTGTGTTGAGGCAGGAGTAAAAATTCCCTAAGTCTCTTTTTAAACTCCAAATAGTCCTAGCTTTCCCAGCGGAAATGCTCCCCAAGGGTATGCAAGGTTTCTCCAAAAGAGAAATCTTGTGGAGGGGAAGCAGAGGGAAAGTACAGTTGTGTACATTTACCATAAATGTAGATGTTAGAGTACACTCACTGTTTCAGTCATTACATATGGGTAATCTGCTGGCAGGTTGCCCTCAGTCAGCCTGATTAACAAAGCCTTGGGTCCTGCGTCGGTTGCTGTCCCTTCTTGCATGAAGTCAGGTCGTCAGGGGTACAAAAACATGCAGCCAATGCCATTGCATCAGTTTTTCTTGCCCCAGATGTCAGGTGCCCCAGAAATGGGGAACAAAATATATCAGTAATTAACACAAAAATATACCTCCAAACAAAAGCAAATGCACCAAAAAGGCTTTTAAGCATAGCAAAAGAAAGTAGAGGCATAGTAAGAGAAAAACAGGGGGCTGGAGGGAGGGAAACCAGGACTTCAACAGTGGATACACTTGAACATCTACATTTATGTTACGTGTACACAACTATACTATGTTCTTCATGTTTCACTGTTGCAGTCATTACATTTAGGTAGATTCCCAAAGCTGTGGGTAGGAGGATGGATTTATACAGCATTATGACCAGCTATAAGGCCCTGCAAAACAGCAGTGGCAAAGCCAGCTCTGGACTTAGAGAAAATTGTAAATGATAATGCTTGTTGAAAGTATGAACTACTTACCAGTAGTTGTCCTGGATGAAGGTAGTCCTTAAAAGCCGTCGGAGCATTCTGTACAGCTATCATTTCTTTTTGATTGATATGGGCTCCATTAGCCCTGAATGCACTTCCCTGCCAGAAGAGCACCCCCCCCCCCATGCATAGTCTGATGCGTCTGTAGTTAGGGTTTGGCGGCAGGGGGTGGTGTGAATGGCAGTCCCTTGTTTTGGTGGCAGGCCTCTGTCCACCATAGAAATTCTAGGCGCAGGCAAGGTACAACAGGAATCATTGTTTCCAGGCTGTAACAATGTTGACTCCATTAACTTTTTTAAGTACCACTGAAGTTTCCTCATATACAGTTTTGCATATGGAATTGGAAGAATGCAGGAGGCCATAAACCCCAAGACTGTCGGTATTTGTCTTGCAGATGGCAAGGTTTTTGTGGCTACCTGTTTGAAGTAAGTCACCAAATGAATTTGCTTTTCTGGCATAAGGTAAGCCATCTGGGCAGTTGTATTCAAGCTTAAATGCAGGAATGTTATTTTCTGAGAGGGTACCAAGTTGTGATTTCTTTTCGCTTATGGTGTACCCTAAACAAGTTAGAACCCTTTTTACAAACTCCAAATGTTTTAGAAGAGTGGCCTGGTTTTCTGTCTGAATTAGACAATCGTCCAGGTATGGATATATTTGAATATTTCTTTGCCTGTAAAATGCAATCACTGGAGCCAGGCACTTTGTGAATACCCTGGGTGCAGTAGACAAGCAAAAGGGCAGTGCAGAGAACTGATAATGCAAGTAGCCCACTTTGAAGCAAAGGTATCTTCTGCAAGATTCCCTGATTGGGATATGCAGGTAAGCCTCTTAAATCTAGAGTTGCCAACCAAGCATCCTTGCCTAGCATAGGAAGTGACTGAAGAGTCAGCATCTTGAATTTTGGAATGTCCAGAAAGGTGATAAGAGTAGACCGGTCCAGAACTGGACGCCATGATTTGTCTTTTCTGGGTACCAGGAAAAATCAAATAGAAACCTTGTCCCTTTTTCCTCTTCTGGTACTAGTTGAACAGCCCCATGTTTAGGAGGGAAAGGACTTGTTTCTGAGCCTCTGCCAACTGATTTGGGGGCAGATCTGGCCACCCATTTGAAGTTGGCAACGTGTGGAAATGAAATCTGTACCCCTGGGACACTATTTAAAACTCATTTGTCCTTGGTTATAAGTTGTCATTTTTTTTGCAAGAGCAGCCAGTTTTCCCCCCAAAGGGACGACTGAAAGTTAAGTGCTTGGTAATTTTAAAGGAAAGTCATTGAGACTGTTTACCAGAGGGTGGTGTCTTGTTATTTCCAGATTTGGAAGTGGAAGCACCCATTGCTTAGTTCAGAGAGTCCCTTGGGACTAAAACCTGGTGCTTTCTGAGTGTGTGGGTTTGGCTTGAGTGGCTCTGGAAGGAGCTGGAAAGGATCAGTTCTTAGTAGGCCAGTGCCTACTAAATCTTGGAGGTTGTACTTGTAAGAAATCTTTCACAGTTTGCATAGATTTCGCTTTATCTTCCATCGTTTTTAGAACTTCTTCAGCCTTATTGCCAAATAGATGGTCCTGATGTAAGGAGCATCCAACAGTTTTGCTTTAACATGATCAGGAAGAGATTGTCAAGCCAAGCATGCCATCTAAGGACAGAGCCAATAACAGCAGACCTGCAAGAGGCCTATAAAGAATCAAAACCACATTGCCAAGTAAGTTTTCCAACTTGTTCTGCTGAATGCAATAAATCCTGTAAAGCTTTATTTTCCACACAGTCGGAAATCAACATTTTCTTTTTAAGCAGTCCCATGACACGCTGTTAATATTTTAGCATATGGAATTGACAGTTTAAAGCCCTGACTGCCAAGGTTGCAGAAGTATAAACCTTTTTACACCCATCCATCCAGTGCCCTGGAGTCTCTATCAGAAGGAGTAGGATTTTTAGCAGTAGAAAACTTAATGCCCTTGGGCCCCTGAGAAATTGATTCTGGATCCGCAACAGGATTTGTGAAAAGAAAATTGTGGGACTCTGTAGTATCTGTCTGGTTTACTAGGGGCCGGAGGCAAGGAATCAGGGGGCCACACTGGATTCCAAAAACACATCAACAATGTCTAGAACAGGAGGTATAGCCAAAGGTCTATGCTGAGGAAGAAGGAAATCCTTAACCCTCTTTTTGGATTCAGAAAATTCCTGACTTTCCCAGTGGAAATGCTCCCTTAAGGTATGCAAAGTTTTCCCAAAAGAAAAATCCTCAGTGGGAGAAAGAGGGAATGGAATCCTCTGCATCAGAATCCTCATAAGTAGGTATGGACAAATCCAGGTCATTAGAAGAGTCAGAGGAAACAGAGTCCTGTTCAGATGAGTCATAATCAAGTTCAGCCCTAAGCCTCTTAGAAAGGGGGGGGGGGGGGGTTGACTACCCCTGATCAGAGTAATTAAATCTTCAGCCATTTTGATCATTTGTTTCTTCAGTCATAGGGGCCTGTACATGTGGCCTGGGAGTTGGTATTTTAGACATAGATCGAGATTTAGGCCTTAGTGTTGAAGGTGGAGTCGGTTTAATATGCAAGTCTGTAGGCCTGAATACACCATCAGAAGCTGGTGCCTGCACAGCGGCTCCGGACCCAACCAAGATAGAGACATCCGCGCGCTCCATTGGTGAAGCATCTCGTGGCATACCGGACTCTGAATGGGTCTCAGTAGAGGCCTGCGAATCAGAAGTAGCGGGTATCAGGGGCTGCGAAAGCGCCTCACTGAGTACTGGCGACTGGCTTAGGAGAAGCATCGTCGGCAGTTTTGAAACTCAATGGCCTCTCTGTCTTTTTCTTTGTGTTTTATCGGTATTCTGCTAGTCGGGTGGCTAACCAATGTCATTTCTGCATAATTAAACAGAGATCAGAAATATTTAGAAGCAAAAATATACCAAAGACGGATAGTGCGCTGATTAAATAAAGCACAAAACTGACAGCAAGGTACTTTGTGGTCAGGGCCTAGGCAAGGAATACAGTACACATGAAAATCCTTATGAGGTATTTGCTTCCCACAAGTAATACAATTATTAACTTTTACTGACATCAGTAAGGAGCAAGAAAAAGTTTCCCCAATGGGGTACTTAGCTTTTAGTTGAAGACTTAGGTTCAGAAACTCGAACACGAAAAATTCAGTAGTCTGCCGACTGGCACTTGCAAACTGCTTCTGCTACCGCACAGCAAGAAAGACTGATGTAATGGAGTTGGCTGCATGCTTTATACCCCTGATGAACTGATGTCATGGAAGAGACAGCAACCAACACAGGACCCAAGACTTTGTTAATCAGGCCAACTGAGGGCAACCTGCCAGCAGATTATCCAAATGTAATGACTGCAACAATGAAACACGAACATTGGAATCCTCTGCATCAGAATCCTCAAGTAGATAAGGGTAAATCCTGGCAGTCAGAAGGAACAGAGATCAGACTACTGATCAGAAGAATCAGAAAGAAAATCAGTTCTAGGTCTCTTAGAGGGGGAAGGCTGGCTTCTCCTAATTAAGGGTAATAAGGTCTTCAGCCATTCTAATCATTTGTTTTTGTGGCATATGCGCCCGAGAATGTGGTTTGATCATCGGTTTTCTAGGCGTAGTGCGAGCTTTAGGCCTGAGGAATTCGGTATTCCTAGCTTGAAACAAAGTTGTCTGTTTAATATGAAAGTGGGTAGGCCTGAAAAAACCCTCAGACGCCAGAGCCTACACAGCGGCACTGGACCCATCCAAGGAAGAGACATCCGCAGGTTCCAAAGTCGAAGAAGCATCTCGTGGCATACCGGACCCAGAATGGGTCTCAGTAGAGGCCTGCGAATCTGTACTACGGGTATCAGGGGCTGGGAAAACGCTTCACTAAGTACCGGGGGACTGGTGACTAGCTTAACGGAAGGTGTCATCGGCAGTTTTGGCCCTATGCGGTCTGTCTCTTGTCTTTATCCTTACGTTTTTTCAGATCGGTAGTTGGATGGCTTAACAAAGCCATTCCAGAGAATGGAGATTGAGAACAAAAGTATTTAGCTACAAAAATAGCCAGACGACGAATAGTTTGGGCGTTGAACAAGGCACAAAACGAACAGCGAGAGATGTCATGGTCTGGGCCTAAATAGGTGGTGCAGTAAGAATGAAAATCTCTATGATGTATTTGCTTTCCACAGGCAGGACAACTGTTAACTTTTTCTGAAATCAGTTACAAGAAAAAAGGATCCCCAACGGGGTACTTAACTTTTTGAAGACCTCAGGTCTGAAACTCAAACGGAAATTTCAGGAGTCTGCCGACCGGCACTTGCGAACTGCTTCTGCTTCGGGCACCGCATGGCAAGAAAGACTGATGTAATGGTGATGGCTGCATGTTTTATACCCCTGATGACCTGATGTCATGGAAGAAGCGACAGCATCCAACACAGAAATCTGAAGACTCTGGTATTCAGGCTGGCCGAGGGCTACATGCAGGCAGATAACCCAAACGTGATGACTGCAACAGTGAAACACTAAGAACATCTGACAGATAATCCAAAACTACAGTAACAGGGGCTGAAGCAAGGATTTAGCTCTCTTTGTCAGGACCAAATAAGAAATCTCTTCCATTTGGAGAGAGGTTTTCCTGGTGGATGGCTTATGTGAAGCCAGAAGGATATCACATACTCGGGAGGTGAGATTGTTCTGCCTGGCGATTACCAGAAGTGGAGAAACCAAGCTGTCAGTTTGAGACTGGAAAAGTTCAGGTGAGTCAACCCTTGCAGGTGTGATATCAATTCTGAATCCAAGGTTGGTATACTATGCAAGGCCAAAGGAAGGGAACCAAATTTGTCGAGGCCAGTAAGCAGCAATAAGTATTACTCTGCTTCTCAGCCGAAAGGCCTTCTTTTAGGAATTGGGGAATCAGGGGAAAGGGGGGGAAAGCATACAGGAGTCTTGTGGACCAATCATATATCAGAGCATCCCTTGGGGATTCCCCCTGTAAGAGGATTAGGGCAAAGTAGCTGCTGCATTTATGATTTGCTGGGAAGGCGAATAGATTGCAGCAAGGCTGGCCGCAGTGGCTGAAAATCTTCGCCACCACGACTGGATTGAGGGACCACTCATGAGGCAGTAGGATACATCTGCTCAGCTTGTCTGCAATCACATTGCACATGCCTGGAATATGCATTGCAATGAGAAAGCGGTAGGAAGCTATCACCCACTGCCAAATTCTCATGGCCTCTTGACACAACGGGTAGGACTTGGTTCCCCCTTGTTTGTTAATGTACCAGACTACTGACTTTGTTGGACTGTACAGCAATTGTTCCTAAAGGGAAGAAAGACTGAAATGCTTGCAACGCCAGAAGCACTGCCCTCAGTTCGAGAACACTGATATGCACATTGGCCTCTGACCACGTGTCTTGGACAGTCTCTTCCCTAGAAAACCCCCCCCCCCACCCAATCAGGGAAGCATCCGTGGTCACTGTGGCCATGGGTTGAGATGGAAAGGATGGACAACTCCGTAGGTCTTCCTCTGGCTTCATCCACCAAATTAAATTTTGTTTGCATTGTTTTATGCAGACTTGAAAGGACATAGAATGATGCAAGGGATAGCAGTGCATCAGTAGTAGCCAATGGAGAAGCCTCATGAGTAGTCTTGCTAAAGGAAAAGAAAGTTGTCTAAAATCTTACCATAACCACAGATGTCCTTCTCTTCCATGTTGCAGTATTCGACATGTGGGTTTTACGCTTATTCCTTTCCAGTTAGACAGGCCAGGATTCCAATGATTTTCAGTCCCTCTAGGTGCGTCAGACATCTGACGTGGCAGCAGGAACGTGGGCCATAAAAGTGAAGTCTGCATGCACCAGCCCTCAGAACATAAAAAGCCCCAGCTGGAGTCAGTCCTATAATGGCACAGCCTGTCCAATGTCACCCAGGAGAGCAAGTGCAACTTGACAACAGGGGAAGGAATACTGCAACATGAAAGGGAAGGACATCTATGGGTTATGGTAAGATGTTACACAGCTTTCCTACGTCCTCCTATTCCAATGTTGCGGTATTCTACATGTTGGTGAGTGCCATAGCTCACTGGGGAGTGGATGGTAGTACAGAAGAGGTTTCCAGGAACTTGTGTAGGATAGCCCTGGCAAAACCATTCCTGTCTCTGGATATAAGGTCTAGCTTGTAGTGATTGGTGAAGGTGTGCATAGAGAAAGTACAGTTTTGTACCTACCATAAATGTAGATGTCCGAACTGGATAGCATCTGCAGTCATAACAACTGGGTTGTCCTGTCTTCAGGCAGCCCTTCAGTCGGCCGGATTCCAAAGTCCGGGTCCGGCTTCGGCTGATGTCGCACTTCACCCGACGTCATCTCTGTTGGTCTTCGGGTATAAAGGCATCAGCCGACGCCATTTTCCTCAGTGTTTCTTGCCCCTGATGCCAGTAGCCCTCTTGGAGGCTAAAATTTGGATAGATGCCAATGTTTCCAAAAAGATAGAGGTAAACACAAAAATAAGCATGTATGTACATATATACAAACAAATACACCATAAAGACTCCCCCACCAGCTAGCTATTAGGAGGGTAAACACCCTAGGAGTACCACAGAGGGGAAGGAGGGAGGGTAATCCTGACTGCAGATGCTATCCAGTTCGGACATCTACATTTATGGTAGGTACAAAACTGTACTATGTCCTTCATGGATGCATGTGCAGTCATAACAACTGGGTAGAATACCATAGCCAACTAGGGGAGGATAAAACTAGATTATGGTGTGTTTAGGATCCCTTGCAGTACAGCAGTGGCAAACCCTGCTCGGGATCTGGAATAAAGAGGCAAATTATAATGCTTGGCAAATGTATGCACGGAGGTCCAAGTAGCCGCCTCAATAATGTCTTTGGTTGCCACTCCTCGTAAGAAGGCTGTGGTAGTGGCTGTTGCCCTTGTAGAATGAGGTCTTATGTTCTGTGGAATTGGTTTTCCATGGAAGGAGTAACAGAATCGTATGCAATTTCCTATCCATTTGGAGATTGTCTGTTTGGAAATAGCTTTTCCTTCCCTTCCTGTTGCATAGGCTACAAAAGTTGGTCAGTCTTTCTGCTACTTTTTGTTCTGTCCAAGTAGTAGCGTAGCTGTCTATGTACATCCAAGGTATGCAGTATTCTTTCCCTCTGTTTTGTGGGTTGGGAAAGAAGGTAGGTAGGTGGATTGCCTGGTTTAAAGACACTCTGGATACTACCTTAGGCATAAATGTAGGATTAGTCCTCATGGACACTCTATCTTGGTGGAAGATTAGGAAGGGTTGCACTGCCATTAAGGCCTGTAGTTCTGAAACCCTCCTTGCTGAAGTAATTGCCAGTAGGAAAGCAGTTTTCCATGACCGGTGTTGTAGGTCTGCTGTTGCTGCTGGTTCAAAGGGTGATAGTGTCAACTTTTCCAGCACAAAGTTTAAGTCCCAAGCTGGTAATGGTGGTTTCCTTGGAGGTTTTACATTCTTGATTCCTCTGAGGAACTGCCTGAGCAAAGGGTGCGAAAAAACAGGTGGATCAAAGCTGTATTCTGCTGAAATAGCTGATGCATGTATCTTGGAGGAGTAGGACAGGCCTGAATGAAGAAGTTCGGCCAGATACTCCAGAATGTTAGGCATATCTATGTTTGACACATCTTTTCCTCTTTCAGTACTCCAAATGACAAACCTTTTCCATTTTCCAGCATAGTTCCTTCTTGTTGAAGGTCTGCGTGCTTCAAGAATAATGTCTTTAACTCTTTGTGAAAGTTCTGGATTAGCTGCTGCTATGTGATGTTCCATGCAGTCAGTTGCAACGTTTTTAGGTTTGGATGTATGATGCTGTAGTTGTTCTGAGTTAACATCAAAGGCATCAGGGGTATTTGGCCACATATTGTTCCGAGACATGCTCCTCAGCAGTGGGTACCAGTGTTGTCTTGGCCAGTTTGGAGCTATCAGGATTATCCTTGGACGTTCTTCCTTGATTTTTAGTAATACTTTGTGTATCAAGGGAAGAGGTGGGAATGCATATGCTGTTAGGCCTTTCCAGCTGAAGGAGAGCGAATCCACTTTCCATGCTAGTGGGTGGAATGTCCTTGTGCAAAATTTTTGAGCTGGTGATTGAGAGGTGATGCGAATAGATCTATCTGAGGCATTCCCCATTTCTTTGAGATGGTCCTGAAGATGTCTGGGTGCAGCTTCCATTCGTGGGCATCCGATGTGGTTCTGCTTAATATGTCTGCTAGAGTATTTTCTTTTCCCGGTACAAATATTGCCTGTAACTGGATGTTGTAGCTGAGTGCCAGGTTCCACAGCTCCAAAGTCATTCTGCATAGGGGGTATGAATGAGTGCCTCCCTGTTTGTTGATGTACCACATGACTGTGGTGTTGTCTGTCCTTATCATCAACTGGCCTTCTTTGAGAAATGGTCTGAACTTTTGGATTGCCAGTTTTACTGCCAGCATTTCTTTTAGGTTGATGTGCAGGTGAAGTTGATCCTGTGTCCACAATCCTTGCACGCATTTGTCCAGCATGTGGGCCCCCCATCCTAGGTCTGAAGCATCTGTTGTGATGGTCTGGCTTGCTTGACATCTGCGAAAGGGTAGCCCTGGGTTTGACTGGCATGCCTGAGCCCACCATAGGAACTCCTGTTTTAAGCATGGAATTAGTGGGATTTCTGTTTCTAGGCTGTGTCTGTGTTGGGACCATAAATTCTTTAGGTACCACTGTAGTTTTCTCATATGCAGTCTGGCATGTGGGACCAAGATTATGCATGATGCCATGAAGCCCAAGGCCTGCAGTACTTTTCTTGCTGTTAACTTGTTCAGTTTTGTTAGTGCCAAGAAGTAAAGAGGAGTTCTTTTGTTTTTCTGTAGTTAGGAATGCCATTTGTTTTACTGTGTCCAATTCCGCCCAAGAATGTCCTTGTTTGGGATGGTATCAGCCTTGACTTTTGTAAATTGACTGTGTATCCCAGTGCTTGTAGCAAGTAAATGACCCTTTGTAAATCTGTTGTCAGCTTGCTTTTGTTGTCCCCTTGTAGCAGGCAGTCGTCCAGGTATGGGTAAATTTGAATTCCCTGTAGTCTGCAATGGGCGATTACTGATGCCAGGCATTTTGTGAATACTATGGGCGCAGTAGATAAGCCAAAGGGCAATGCTGAGAATTGATAGTGCTCTGATCCTGCAAGAAATCTGAGGTATCTTCTGCAGATTGGTCGAATGGGGACGTGCAGGTATGCCTCCTTGAGATCTAGAGTTACCAGCCAACACTCCTTGCCCAGCATGGGAAGAAGTTGCTGTAGGGTCAGCATTTTGAACTTTGGGACAATGATGTATGTATTTAAGGTGGACAGGTCGAGAATTGGTCTCCAACTTTTTTCCTTTCTTGGAACTAGGAATAGTCTGGAGTAGAACCCTTTCCTTGCTCTGCTGTTGGCACTCTTTCCACAGCTCTCATGTTTACTAACTGTATTATCTGTTGTAGAGCCTCTGTTTTTTGATTTGGAGGTAGATTTGGCATTCCTCTTTTGACTGGTAAAGTGTGGAAGTGGAACCAGTAACCTTGATCTATGGTTTGTAAAATCCACTTGTCTTTTGTTATATAGTGCCAGTTCTTTGAAAATAAGGTTAACTTTCCGCCTAGAGGAGCTGTTATTTGTTCCCTGGTAGGCGGATTTAGGGTTAAGTCACTGTGGTTGTGTTGATGTAGTGGCAGTGGTTGTATCTGTGCCTCTGTTGTTACCTTGCCACTGTCGTCCTCTGTAGGCACCTCCTCTGGATTGGTTTCTGCCTCTGGAACGTCTATTCCTGCCCCTTTGAGATCTTGTGGAGTCAGGAAAGGACCAATTCTTGGCAGGCCAGTTCCTGCTAAACCTTGGGGGTTGAACCTGCAAGAAATCTTTAACCGTTTGAACAGATTTTGCCTTTTCTTCCATTTTCTTCATAACCTGCTGGGCAGGTGTACCAAACAAACTTGTCTTATCCATAGGAGCATCTAGCAACTTTGCTTTTACATGATGCGGTAAAGCTTGCTCCTTTAGCCATGCATGCCTTCTTATCACTGTGCCAGTCATGGCTGATCTAAATGAAGCCTCCAGTGCATCATAGCCACATTTTAAGGAATGGTTACTAACCTGTTGTATGTTATTTACCATTTCTAATACATATTTCTTATCAAGAGATTCATCAGTGGTTAGCTTTTTAGTTAACTGATCAAGCATAAACTCTTGGTATTGTATCATGTGAAATTGACAGTTTAAGGCTCTAGCTGAGAGAGTAGCTGAAGTGTAGACCTTTTTGCCCCATCTGTCTAATGACCTTGCTTCCCTTTCAGAAGGAATAGGGTTTTAGCTATGCTCCAGGCTACTGCCTTGGGACCCTGGGATATAGTTTCGGGGTCTGCAAGTGGGGCCTTGTAAAGGTGGTGATGAGTGTCTGGCACCCTGTAAAATCTGTCTGGTTTGGTAGGGGCTGGAGGTAAAGAATCTGGTGCGGAGCAGACATCATTGAAAGCATCAACCACCACAGAGAGAACAGGAGGTATAGCTAAGGGCCTGTGCTGTGGAAGGTGCAGAAAGGTCCTAAGTCTTTTTCTGGAGTCTGAAAATTCCTGTTGCTGCCATTGGAACTGCTCTCGCATGGCATGTAAGGTTTCCCCAAAGGAGAATTCTTCTGGTGGGGAAGCAGCTGGAATGGATTCTTCAGCATCAGAGTCTTCAAAATTGGAGAAAGGAGCCTCTGGCTGGTCAGTTATGTCTGATTCATCTGCAGAATCATCAGATGACACTGGCTCAGGGGGCTCTGCCCTAGGTCTCTTCTCTGGGGGCTGAGAGGCCCTGTCTGGGTGAGATTGAGATCCTCTAATTAATGAAATTAAATCTTCTGCCAGAATAAGCATTTGAGAACTAGAGGAGGGCCTAGTTGTAGGGGGTTTAACAGGCACTGTTTTAGTAGTCTTGGCTGCTTTAGCCCTGGCGAAGGCCTTAATGGACATGGCTGCTGGAGGCCTAGCAGCACCACGTGCTGGGGTAGAGACATCCAAGGGAATGGTGTCTGATAAGTCAGTGGCAACCACCGTAGTGGTTAAAATTTCTGAGGCCGATGCAAGAGTGGTAGCAGGGGCCTCAGTTGTAGAGATAGATTCAGCTGTACTTTGATCAGTTTTCTCGGTTTCGCGAAACCGAGACACTCAAGCGTTTGCTTAACCATGGTTTCGGCGAAACCGCGGACATGAGTGTCGGTCTTTATCTTTGCGTTTTTGGCAGAATGGGAAGTCGGAGGATCCGGCGGCATAATGTACGCAAAATCAGAACCGAAAAACTGTTCAGCAAACTCCGACCGACGCCTAAGCGTTCGTCGGTTGAAAGAAGCACAGGCCGAACAGGCTGCTACGTCGTGGGCTGGGCCTAAACAAGGCAGACAATAAGAGTGGAAATCTTTATGAGGTATTTGTTTCCCGCAGGTTAAACAATTATTAACTTTTTCTGACATCGGCTGAGGCAAGAAAGAGTCCCCAACGGGGTACTTAGCTTTAGAAGTCTTCGAAGTAGTATTCGGTAGAAGTAATCTCTGGATCCGACCGACCGGCACTTGCGAACAGCTTCTGCTTCGGGCGCCATGCGGCAAGAAAGACTGAGGAAAATGGCGTCGGCTGATGCCTTTATACCCGAAGACCAACAGAGATGACGTCGGGTGAAGTGCGACATCAGCCGAAGCCGGACCCGGACTTTGGAATCCGGCCGACTGAAGGGCTGCCTGACGACAGGACAACCCAGTTGTTATGACTGCAGATGCATCCATGAAGGACATCAAGGTAGCTGCTTTAGGTATGGTGTTCATGTCTAGCCCCTTAAAGAAGGCCCCACAAGAGGCCATTGCTCTGGAGTGTGCTTTGACATTGACCTGCAAGGATTTCCCATGATATAGGTAGCAGAATCAAATGGCCCTGGAGATCCAGGCCAAAATTTGTTTTGGTCACTCCTTTCTCCACAGCTCTGGGGTGAAAGCAGATGAACAGTGGGTATGATTTCCTAATGGACGTGGTTTTACGTAGATAAAACCAAAGTTGTCTGTGGACGTCTAAGGAATAAAGTACTCTCTCAGCATCTTCTTGCGTACTAGGGAAAAAGGTGGGCAGATGAATTGCCAGGTTCAAGGATAGGTTATTCACTATTTTGGCCGTGAAAGACAGGTTAGTCCTGAGAGTAACCCTGTAAAGGTGGAAGATTAAGAAAGGTGGTGTAGCCATTAGAGCTTGTAGCTCTGAGAGACTCTTCTGGCTGAGGTCAGAGCAACCAATAAGACAAGACAGTTTTCCACGTGCAAAACTTTAGGGAGGCTTTGGCTGCTAGCTAAAAGGGGGTTAGGGTGAGCTTTTCCAATAAATAGTTAAGGTCCCAGGGTGGAGGGGACGCTTTCCTGGGGCATCTCAAATGCAGTGCCCCTTTGAGGAAAGGTTTAGCAGGAAGTCTGGACGCAAGGGGTGGATCGAGAGGTAGACAAGCAGAAACTGCAGGCAAGTGTGCTTTTAAAGTTGAGTAGGCCAGACCTGTCTGCAATAGTTAACAGGTAAGACAGGAGAAGAGGGATGTTGCTTTCCAGCGCATCCAACTGACTTTTGTGACACCAAATAGAAAACCTTCTCCATTTCGAGAGATAAGATTTTCTTGTGTTGTGTTTCCTGGCCTCCTGCAGGACACTAAGCATGTCCTCGTTGTACAGGTGTCTGAAGGGGGGGGTCAGAATCCTATCAACCACAGGGTGAAGGGCAGGAATTGCCACTGTGGGTGTATCTGAGTTCCCTTGTGCTGGGTGAGCAGGTTCCACTGAAAGGGGCAACTTGTGGTGATTGCCCCTGGATAAATGAAGGGGGAACGAGTGCCGTCTTGGCCAGTAGGGAGTCACCAGCAAGAATTTTGGAGAGTACTGCTGAAACTTCAGCAGCACCTTTTGAATCAAGGGGAAAGCGGGAGGCATAAAGAAATTTCCTCTTCCAGGACAATGAGAAAACATCTGCTGTCAGTGCCTTGGAGTTGGGTGTCCTGGTGCAGTAGCCAGGATGGTCCCTGTTTATGGAGGAGGAAAAAGTACAGTTGTGTACCTACCATAAAAGTTGATGTTCGAGTGTATTCACTGTTGCAGTCATTACACTTGGGTTATCCTGCTGGCAGGCTACCCGCAGTCGGCCTGAATTCCAAAGTCCTGGTCCGGCATCGGTTGCTGTCACCTCTTCCCTGACGTCAGTGTGCCAGGGGTATAAAAGATGCAGCAGACACCATTTTCTTCAGTTTTTCTTGCCCCAGGTGTCAGGTGCCCCCAAAAGGGTAGGCTATAAATTCTGCTTATAAAAAAACATGCAGTAACAAACATTACCTTCATCTACAAGCAAATACACCACATAGGTTGTATAGAATAGAGAAGCACAGATAAGTCCCAGCAATGAAAGGGGGATGGTGGGAGGGGAACCTGGACTGCAACAGTGAATACACTCCAACATCTACATTTATGGTAGGTACACAACTGTACTATGTTCATGTTTCACTGGTGCAGTCATTACACTTGGGTTGAATCCCAAAGCTGAGGTTGGGTGGCTGGGCCTAAACAGAATTAGGAGTGGCTATGAGGCCCTGCAGAACTGCAGTGGCAAAGCCTGCTCTAGATTTAGATTAAAGAGGTAAGTGGTAGTGCTTTGTAAAAGTGTGCACTGAAGTCCAAGTTGCAGCCTCCAAAATATCCTTGGTTGGTACTCCTCTGAGGAAGGCTGCTGAACTGGCTGCTGCTCTGGTTGACTGTGGCCTAATGCCCTTAGGCACTGATTTGCCATGTTGTAAACAGCAGAAACGAATGCAGTGGCCTATCCATTTTGAAATAGTCCCCTTTGAGATAGCTTTTCCTTGCAATCCTGCAGCATATGCCACTAAGAGTTGCTCAGTCTTCCTGAAAGCTTTAGTTTTGTCCAAGTAGAAGCGTTGCTGTGCATGTCCAAATAATGCAGAAGTCTCTTACCTTTATTCTGTGGGTTTGGATAAAAGGTGGGCAAATGAATGGTTTGGTTAAGAGCCACACGGGACACTACCTTAGGCATAAATGTTGGGTTTGTCCTTAGAGAAACCCTGTCCGGATGGAAAATAATAAAAGTTTCCAAAGCCATTAATGCCTGTAACTCAGACTCTTCTTGCTGAGGTTATTGCTAGGAGCAGAGCTGTTTTCCATGTAAGTATTTTATCTCAGCTGTATTGGCTGGCTCAAAAGGAGGCAGTGTGAGCTTTTCCAAGACAAACTTGAGGTCCCATGCAGATATTGGTGCTCTCCTTGGAGGTCTTATGTTTTTGGCCCCTCTGAGATACTGCCTTAGCAGTGGATGTGAAAAAATAGGTGGTTCAGTATTGTAATGAGCTGAAATGGCAGAGGCATGGATCTTAATTGATGAGAAGGATAGGCCTTTGTCCAGCATCTCAGTTAGGTATTGTAAAATCTGAGGAATATTTGGAACAAGCTTGTCAATTCCTTTTGCCTGGTTCCAAGCACAGAATCTCTTCCATTTTTCTGCGTAAGATTTTCTTGTGCTGGCCTCCTGGCCACCAAAATAACATCCATAACTGCTTTAGAGAGAGGTGTGTTCTGAGTGGTCATATTATCCGCCATGCAGCCAGATTTAGGTTTCTGAGTTGGCTGTGCAGGATCTGATTTTGTTGGGTCAGTAAATAAGGAATTTGAGGTAATGTCCAGGCTGGGCCTTGAGACAAGCTCTTTAGGATTGGATACCAGTGCTGGCGTGGCCAGTCTGGGGCAATTAGTATAATTTTTGGCTTCTCGTCTGACCTTTAGGAGTACCTTGGAGAGGAGAGGCAGAGGTGGAAAGGCATATACTGTAAGGGCTTTCCAGCTGAACGATAGAACATCCACTTTAAGTCCTTCTGCAGAATCTCTGTAGTTGGCAGTTGTGAGGGGAGGCAAATAGATCTATGTCTGGGCATCCCCAATTTCCTTATCATGCTGAATATTTGTGGATCTAGTTTCCACTCGTGAGGGGTCCATGAGGTTTCTGCTTGGTTCGTCTGCCAGAGTATTTGTCTTTCCTGGCAGGAATTGTGGTTGCAGGTGTACTTGATAAGTCAATGCTGTGTTCCACAAAGTCATGGCTTGTCTGCAGAGGGGGTAGGAATGTGTGCCTCCTTGCTTGTTTATGTACCACATGACTGTAGTATTGTCCATCTTTATCAGCAGTTGTCCTGGATGAAGTAGATCCTTGACGGCTGTCAGGGCATTTTGTACAGCTAGCATCTTTTGATTGGTATGAAGATGCATTTGGCTTGCGGGCCATGTGCCCTGAATACATTTTCCTGCCATGTGGGCCCCCCAGGCATAATCTGATGCATCTGTTTGTGTCTGCCTGGCTGTGGGTAATGTGAATGGCTGTCCCTTGTTGTGGTGACAGGCCTGTGGCCACCATCAAAACTCCTGCTGCAGGCAGGGACTGAGGGAAATTAATGTTTCCAGGCTGTGGCAATGTTGATTCCATACACTTTTTAGATACCATTGTAGCTTCCTCATATGCAGTCTTGCATATGGAATTAGCAGAATGCAGGATGCCAAGAAGCCCAAAGCCTGCAGAATTTTTCTTACAGATAAGTGGGTCTTTGTTGCCATCTTTTCGAAGTAAGAAGTCAGTTGCCTTTGTCTGGCGTGAGATAAGTCATCTGGGCAGTTGTATTTAGCTTGCACCCAGGAATATTATCTCTTGAGAGGGTACCAATTTTGATTTCTTTTCGTTTACTATGTACCCGAGGCAAATTAGTAATCTTTTTACCAACTCCAGATGCTTCAGTAGAATGTCCTTGTTCTCTGCTTGAATAAGGCAGTCGTCCATGTAGGGATATAATTGGATTCCCGTCTGCAAAATGCAATTACTGGTGCCAGGCATTTTGTGAAGACCCTGGGGCAGTGCAGAGAATTGGTAGTGCATTGAGCCAGCTATGAATCCGAGTTATCTTCTGCAAGATTGTCTGATTGGGACATGCAGGTATGCCTCTGAAGTCCAAAGTTACAAGCAAAGCCTTCTTGCCCAGCATGGGCAGAAGCTGCTGCAGAGTCAACATTTTGAATTTTGGAACGTCCAGAAAAAGTGTTTAGAATAGACAGGTCCAGTATTTGTCTCCAGGCTTTGTCCTTAATGGGTACCAAGGAAAGTAGAGTAAAAACCTTGTCCCTGCTCCTGCTGTGGTACTTGCTGAATAGCCCTCGTGCATGAGAGATGAAACTTGCTTTTCTGCCACTGCCCATTGATTGTGTGGCAGGTCTGGCATACCTTTTTGCCTTTGGAAGGGTGTGAAAGTAGAACCTTTAGCCCTGAGACACTATAGTCAAGACCCATTTGTCCTGGGTGATCATATGCCAATTTTGTGAATAAAGTGCTAGTTTTCCCCCTAAGGGTGCTGCCAAAAGATAAGTGCTTGGCATTGGCAGAGGAAAGTCATTGGGGCTGTTTCCTATATGGCTGTGATTTCTCTTCTCCGCTTTTGGAGGTAGAAGCAACCCATTGTTTAGGTCTGTATGAGCCTTGGGGCTGGGATCTGCCTCTAGGGCGTCTGTATCTGCCTCTTTGTGGCCTGTCTGACACTGGAAAGGACCAATTCTTAGAAGGCCAGTTTCTGCTAAATCTGGGTGGATGTACCTGTAAGAAATCCTTTACTGTCTGCATAGATTTCGCTTTATCCTCCATTTTCTTCAACACCTCTTCTGCCTTAACACCAAAGTATCATGCTGTAATGGAGCATCCAGTAATTTTGCTTTAACATGATCAGGCAGATTCTGTTCCTTTAACCAAGCATACCTTCTAATGACAGAGCATGTAACAGCGGCCCTGCAAGAGGCCTCCAGTGAATCAAAACCACATCGCAAAGTATGCTTTCCCACTTGTTCAGCTGCATGCAATAAATCCTGCATTTCCTTGTTTTCAGAACATTCAGAATTTGTCAACTTTTTCTGTTTAAGCAGTGACATCAAGTATTGCTGATATTTAAGCATATGAAACTGACAATTTAAAGCCCTTACAGCCAAGGTTGCAGAAGTGTAAACTTATTTCCCCCATCTGTCCAGAGCCCTAGAATATCAGAGGGGACAGGGTTTTTTGCAGTGGATGCCATAACCCCTTTGGGACCCTGAGATATAGTTTCTGGGTCAGCAGCAGGATTTTTATATAGAAATTTATGAGAATCTGGAACCCTGTAGTATCTGTCTGGCTTAACAGGTGCAGGGGGTAAAGAGTCAGGAGACAGGCTGAACTCTGAAAATATATAATCTACAATGTCTTGAACAGGCGGAATAGTAAGAGGTCTGTGCCGAGTTAGTAAAAGAAAAACTCTGAGCCTTTTCTTAGATTCCGAGTAATCTTGGCTCTCCCAGTGAAAATGCTCCCTCATGGTATGCAGGGTTTCCCCAAAAGAATAATCCTCAGGAGGAGAGGCTGAAGGAATAGATTTCTTCAGCATCAGAATCCTCATAGGGTGGAAGAGAGTATCCCTGTTCTGAAGAGGAGTCAGAGGAAATGGAAACCTGATCAGAAGAATCATATTCTGTCTCTTGCCTAGGCCTCATCAGGAGGGGGATGGGAACCCCTGATCAAAGTAATTAGGTCTTCGGCCATTTTAAGCATCTGTTTCGTAGGCATGGAAGTCTGTCCAGGAGAATGCTGTACTTGTTTCTTTGTCTTTAAAGCTGTTTTAGTCTTTGCCTTGGAAGCTGAAGTTGGCTTGACATAACTGTGTAGGCCGGAAAACACCCTCAGAAGCAGATGCCTGCTCAGCGGCTCTGGACACATCTGAGGGAATAGTTTCCAAGTGTCCAATACCTTGAGTATCCAGAGGCCTAGTTGTCTCCACGTGGGAGTTGGAAGCGGCCTGTGGCTGAGGTAGCGGGCATCAGGGGCTGCGAAAGCGCCTCACTGAGAACTGGCGACTGGCCTAGCGGAGGCCTCGCCATTGGTTATGGACCTTGGATGCCTGTCCTTTTCCTTGCGCTTTTTATAAACTCCGGTCGTCGGTTGTTCTGACGGCATTATATAATTAAATCTCCGGCCAAAGTAATGAAAGGCAAAATCGTACCGACGCTTAATAGTGTGTTGGTTAAATCTAGCACAAAACCGACAGCTAGCAACGTCGTGGTCAGGGCCTAGGCAAGGAATACAGTAAGAATGAAAATCCTTATGAGGTATTTGCTTCCCACAAGAAATACAATTGTTAACATCGGTCTGGAGCAAGAAAAAAGTTTCCCCAACGGGGTTACTTAGCTTTATTGAAAACTTTGGATATGAAATTCGATTTCAAAAATCTCAGGAGTCGGCCGACCAGCACTTGCGAACTGCTTTTGCTTCGGGCACCGCGTGGCAAGAAAGACTGAAGAAAATGGCGTCTGCTGCATCTTTTATACCCCTGGTGCACTAACGGCATGGAAGAGGCGACAGCAACCGACGCCGGACCAGGACTTTGGAATTCAGCCAGACTGCAGGTAGCCTGCCAGCAGGATAACCCAAGTGCAATGACTGCAACAGTCAAACACTATGAACATCAGGTCTATTTGAGGTGTACACCAGCTGTGGACCAGATCCAGGAAAACATCTCTGTGAAGCATCCATTCGTGGTTGTTTGAGATGGTCTTGCTTAGACAATCTGCATGGGAGTCGTGCAGGGAGGGTAGGTAGGCTGCTTGTAAGGTAATTCCCTGTGAGGTGGCCAGTTCCACACCTGCAGAGTTAGTCTGCATAGGATGTGGGACTTCGTCCCTCCAAGTTTGTTGATATACCACAGGACTGTGGTGTTGTCCATGAATATCTTGAGAGGGCCCTGCTTTAGGAAGGGTAAGAAGGCTTGTAGAGCAAGGAGGAATGCTCTCATCTCTCTGATGTTTATGTGCTCTAGTCTGCATCTGTCCACAAACCTTGCACTTGTCTGTGTTCTAGAGTTGCTCCCCATCCCAGATCTGACATGTCTGTATGCATCATCTGGGTGGGTGAAAGGGTTTGTAGAGGGGATGCCTGCGTTCTTGGCCACCTGAGCCAACCACCAGCACATTTCCAGTTTCAAGTAGGGAAGAAGGGGAACCCTGAATTCCAGAGGATGAGAGTGTTGAGTCCATACCGACCAGAGATACCATTGCAGTTTCCTCATATGCAGTCTTGCTAAGAGCAACATGGGGATGGTGGCTGCCATGTAACCCACAAGTCTCAGAACTGCCTTGCTGTCAGATGTGATGCTTGAAGGGCACCTAGTAGGTGGTTTGTCAGGGACACCACCTTGTCTGGTGGCAAGAAGGCCTTCAATAGGTCTGTCCAGATTCTGCAACCTAGGAAAACAGCGTCATCTGCAGGCACCACGTGAGATTTTAGAAAGTTTACTAAAAATCCTAGAGACTGTAAGAGGTGCAGCAGGACATGAATGTGAAGAAGGGTCTTCAAATTGTCTGCCTGAATTAGCAGGTCATCTAGGTAAGGGAATATTTGGATGCCCTTTGTCCTGTAGTAAGCGATGACTGGAGCCAGACATTTTGTGAATACCCTGGGTGCAGGGGAAAGCCGAAAGGGCAAGGCACAGAACTGAAAATGGGATGAGCGTGACAAAAATCTCAGGTATTTGCTGAAAGTGGGCTTTATTGGTATGTGAAGATAGGCACCCTGTATATCCAGGGTTGCCATGAAGTCTTGAAGTAGGAGGAGGGGAAAGAGGTTGTGGGGAGTGAAAGTACAGTTGTGTACACTTACTATAAATGTAGATGTTCAAGTGTATTCACTGTTGCAGTCATTACATTTGGGTAATCTGCTGGCAGGATGCCCTCAGTCAGCCTGATTAACAATTAGGTCCTGTGTCAATTGCTGTCCCTTCTTCCATGACGTCAGGGGTATAAAACATGCAGCCGACACCATTACATGAGTTTTTCTTGCCCCAAATGTCAGGTGCCCCCCAAATGGGGAGCAAATAAAATTAAAAACAAAAAAAATACCTCTAATCCCAAAAGCAAATACACAAAAAGGGCTTTTAAGCATAGTGTAAGAAAGTAGAGGTATAGCCAGAAAAAAATAGGGGACTGGATGGAGGGTAACCAGGACTGCAACAGTGAATATACTCGAACATCTACATTTATGATAAGTGTACACAACTGTACTATGTTCTTCGTGTTTCACTGTTGCAGTCATTACATTTGGGTAGATTCCCAAAGCTATGGTTAGGTGGAGAGAACTATACAGCATTAGGACCAGCTATAAGGCCCTGCAAGACAGCAGTGTCAAAGCCAGCTCTGGATTTAGAGAAAAGTGGTAAATGGTAATGTTTAGTGAACGTATGAACTGAGCTCCAGGTAGCAGCTTCTAGAATGTCCCTGAGAAAGGCTGTAGAAGTAGATGCAGCCCTGGTGGAATGGGATCTGATCCCCTGGGGGATAGTTTTTCTATGGTGCATATAGCAGAAACAAATACAATGGCTTATCCATTTGGAAATGGTTTGCTTTGAAATAGCCTTTCCCTCTGCCCCTGCAGCAAATGCCACCAGCAGTTCATATTTTCTTTGAGATTTTGTCCTGTTTAAGTAAAATCTAAGTTGTCTGTGTACATCCAATGAATGCAGAATCTGCTCTCCCTTGCTCTGTGGATGGGAAAGAAAGTTGGCAAATGAATGGTCTGATTAAGAGCCACACTGGATACCACCTTAGGCATGAAGGATGGATTGGTCCTGAGAGATACCCTGTCCGCATGAAAAATGATGAAAGGCTCCACTGCCATAAGAGCCTGTAATTCGGAAATCCTTCTAGCTGAAGTGACTACTAAACGGAAAGCTGTTTTCCAGGAGAGAAATTTTAAGTCTGCAGTAGCAGCTGGCTTGAAAGGAGGGAGAGTTAGCTTTTCCAATACAAAATTGAGGTTCCAGGCAAGGTTGGAGCTCTCCTGGGTGGTTTTAAGTTTTTGGCCCCTCTGAGATACTGCTTTAGCAGAGGATGCGAGAAGAGGGGAGGTTCTGTATTGTAATGAGCTGAAATGGCTGAAGCATGGATTTTTATGGAAGAAAATGACAAAGCCTTGTGAAGTATCTCAGTTAAGTATTGTAAAATCTGAGGAATGTTGGGCACTGCTATGCTTATCCCTTGAGATCGATTCCAGGCACAGATTATTTTCCATGTGTCAGCATAACATTTTCTAGTACTAGGCCTTCTCGCCTCAAAAATGACATCCATCACAGGTTTGCTGACGGATGCTAAGGGTGAACTTAGGTGATTAGCCACGCTGCCCGATTCAAAGTTTGGAGCGGAGTGTACAGCATTTGGTTGTTCTGCTGAGACAGTAAGGTGTCTGAGGCAGGTGCCACGGTGGAAGGTGTGACACATTGCACAGGAGTGGGTACCCGTGTTGGCGAGGCCAGTCTGGAGTAATCAAAATCATTTTTGGTTTGTCCTGTTTAACTTTTAGTAGAACTTTGGAGAGCAGAGGCAGAGGAGGAAAGGCATAGACGGACAGGTTTTTCCAGCTGAAAGATAGAGCATCCACTCTCCAGGCCTTTTTGGGATGAGTTCTTGTGCAAAATTTGTCCAACTGATAGTTCTGGGGTGAGGCAAAAAGATCTATATCTGGGCTCCCCCATTTGCGTGTCAACATGTTGAAAATCCGCGGTTCCAGTTTCCATTCATGTGGGTCCATGAGATTTCTGCTTAGTTCGTCTGCCAGTGAATTCAGTTTTCTGGCAGGAATTGAGCTTGCAGTTGTACTTGATAGGTCAAGGCCGTGTTCCACAATGCCATGCTAGTCTGCAAATGGGGTAGGTGTGTGTACCCCCTGCTTGTTTATGTACCACATAACCGTGGTGGTGTCTATCTTTATCATTAATTGTCCTGGATTAAGGTAGTCCTTGAAGGCTGTCAGTGCATTCTGTACAGCTAGTATTCCTTTTTGATGGACGTGAAAGTGCATTTGATTTGGGCTCCATTTGCCCTGAATGCACTTCCCTGCCAGATGTGCCCCCAAGCATAGTCTGATGTGTCTGTAGTTAGGATTTGGGTGGCGGGGGTGGTGCGAATGGCAATCCCTTGTTTTGGTGGCAGGCCTCTGCCCACCACAGGAACTCTAGTTGCAGGCAAAGTATGATAGGAATCATTGTTTCCAGGCTGTGACAATGCTGACTCCATAGACTTTTTAAATACCACTGAAGTTTCCTCATATGCAGTCAAGAATGCAGGAGGCCATGAACCCCAAGGCTTGCAGTATTTGCCCTGCAGAAAGCAGGGTTTTTGTGGCCACCTGTTTGAAGTAAGTCACCAAATGAATTTGCATCACTGGCACAAGGAAAGCCATCTGGGCAGTTGTATTCAAGCTTGCACCCAGGAATGTAATTTTTTGAGAGGGTACCAGTTGTGATTTCTTTTCGTTTATAGTGTACCCTAGACAAGTTAGAACCCTTTTTACAAATGCCAGATGGTTTAGAAGAGTGTCCTTGTTTTCTGCCTGAATTAGACAATCGTCCAGGTATGGATATATTTGAATATTTCTTTGCCTGCAAAATGCAATTACTGGAGCCAGGCACTTTGCAAAGACTCTGGGCGCAGTAGATAAGCCAAAGGGCAGTGCAGAGAACTGGTAATGCAAGTAGCCTGCTTTGAAGCAGAGGTATCTTCTGCAAGATTCCCTGATTGGGATATGCAGGTAAGCTTCTTAAATCTAGAGTTCCCAACCAGGAATTTTTGCCTAGCATAGTAAGTAACTGGTGAAGAGTAAGCATTTTCAATTTTGGAATGTCCAGAAAGGTGTTTAGAGTAGATAGGTCCAGAATTGGACGCCATGATTTGTCTTTTCTGGGTACCAGGAAAAGTCTTGAATAGAAACCGTGTCCCTTTTCCTCTTCTGTTACTGGTTGAATAGCCCCCATGCTCATAAGGGAAAGTACTTGTTTCTGGGCCTCTGCTCACTGATTTGAGGTCAGGTCTGGCCCTCAGTTTGGAATTGGCAATGTGTGGAAATGAAATCTGCATCACTGGGATACTATATTTAAAACCCATTTGTCCTGGGTTATAAGTTGCGAGTTTCTTGCATGAAGAGCCAGTTTTCCCCCTAAAGGGGCAGCTAAAAGGTAAGTGCTTGGTAAGTGTAAAGGGAAGTCACTGAGACTACTTACCATACGGAGGTGTCTTGCTGTTTCCAGAATTGGAAGAGGAGGCACCCCATTGTTTTGTTCAGAAAGGCCCTTGTGACTGAAACCTGGAGCCTTTGGAATGTCTGGGTTTGACTTGACTGGCTCTCGAAGGAACTGGAAAGGACCAGTTCTTAGTAGGCCAGTGCCTACTAAATCTTGGTGGTTGTACTTGTAAGAAATCTTTCACAGTTTGCATAGATTTAGCTTTATCAATCATCTTTTTTAAAACTTCTTCAGCCTTATTACCAAAGAGACTGTCCTGTTGTAAAAGAGCATCCAACAATTTTGCTTTAACACGATCAGGCAGATTTTGCTCTTTGAGCCAAGCATGCCTTCTTAGCACAGACCCAGTTATAGCAGCCCTGCAAGAGGCCTCCGAAGAATCAAAACCACAATGCAAAGTATGTTTTCCAACTTGTTCAACTGCATGCAATAAATCCTGTAAATCTGTTTTCCACACGGTCAGAAATTAACAATTTTTGGTTTAAGCAGTCCCATGACATGCTGTTGATATTTTAGCATATGAAATCGACAGTTTAAAGCCCTGATTGCCAAGGTTGCAGAAGTGTAAACCTTCTTATCCCATCTATCCAGCGCCCTGGAATCTCTATCAGAAAGGGTAGGATTTTTAGCAGCAGAAGCCTTAATGCCCTTGGGACCCTGAGAAATTGTTTCAGGATCTGCAACAGGATTTTTGAAAAGGAATTTGTGGGAGTCAGGAACCCTGTAGTATCTGTCTGGCTTACAAGGAGCCAGAGGCAGAGAATCAGGAGCCATACAGGATTCTGAAAAAACAACAATGATGTCTAGAACAGCAGGTATAGCCAAAGGCCTGTGCTGAGGAAGAAGAAAATCCCCAAGTCTCTTTTCAGATTCAGAGAAATCCTGACTTTCCCAGTGGAAATGTTCCCTTAAGGTATGTAAAGTTTCCCTAAAAGAAAAATCTTCAGGGGGAGAAGCAGAAGGAGTAGAATCTTCTGCATCAGAGTCCTCATAAGTAGGTATAGACAAATTCCTGTTCATTAGAAGAGTCAGAAAAAATAGAATCCTGTTCAGAAGATTCATAATCAATGTCTTGCCTAGGCCTCTTAGAAGGGGGGGAAGGGGGATGGCTACCCCTGATCAGAGTAAATCTTCAGCCATTTTGACCATTTGTTTTTTTAGGCATAGGGGCCTGCACATGTGGCACAGGAGTCGGTTTTTTAGGCATAGGTCAAGATTTTGGCCCTAGTTTTGTAGATGGTGTCGGTCTAATATACAAATCTGTAGGCCTGAAAACACCCTCAGAAGCCGGTGCCTACACAGCAGCTCTGGGCCCATCCAAGGTAGAGACATCCGCGGGTTCCATAATTGAAGCATTTTGTGGCATACCAGACTCCGAATGGGTATCAGTAGAGGCCTACAAATCAGAAGTAGCGGGCATCAGGGACTGCAAAAGCGCCTCACTGAGTACCGGCGAACTGGCGACTGGCTTAGAAGCGTCGTCGGCAGTTTTGGACCTCAACGGCCTCTGTCTTTAACTTTGCGTTTTTTTAGGTATTCCGGTAGTCTGATTGCTAACAGACAACATTTCTGGATAATTAACGCGTGAGCCAAAATATTTAGAAGCAAAAATGTACCGACATTTGATAGTGCGTTGATTAAATAAAGCATAAAACCGACAGCAAGGTACGTTGTGGTCAGTGCCTAGGCAAGGAATATAGTACAAATGAAAATCCTTATGAGGTATTTGCTTCCCACAAGTAATGCAATTATTAACTTTTACTGACATCGGTAAGGAGCAAGAAAAAGTTTCCCCAACGGGGTACTTAGCTTTTTAGTTGAAGACTTCGGATCTGAAACGAAAATTTCAGGAGGCGGCCGACCAGCACTTGCGAACTGCTTCGGGCACCGTGCAGCAAAAAAGACTGATATAATGGTGTCGGCTGCATGTTTGATACCCCTGACGACCTGGTGTCATGGAAGAAGGGACAGCAGCCGACGCAGGACCCAAGACTTTGTTAATCAGGCCAACTGAGGGCAACCTGCCAGATTACCCAAATGTAATGACTGCAACAGTGAAACACGAAGATAATCATCCTGAAGGTAGGAACTTGTAAGGTGGAGATGTGAGAGATCTAGTATAGGCCTCCATGGTCTGTCCTTTCTGGGGAACAGAAAGATTCTGGAGTAGAATCCTCCTCTGTTTCTGTAGGCACTGGTTCTATAGTGCTTTCTATCAGCAAGGTTTGCAGTACCAGTTGCAAGGAGGGGTAACTGACTGGTAGGTGGCTGTGGAGTGCCTAGCCTTCCTGGGGGGTGGGGGTGATCCAGGCCACAAAGTAACAGTTCTGGATGATGGAAAGAACCCATTTGTCTGAGGTAATGAGTAACCACACAGGGAGACAGTGAGAGACGGGCAGACAGGGGAAGGGATGTGGGAGGAGAGGGGTAAGAGGTTGGCAGGCAGTCCGACACTACCTACCCTATCTAGAAGGGAGGTCTCTGGCTGGAGGAAGGAGAAGCAATAGCTGGAGGGAGCTGTTTTCAAGGGGGGGGGGGTCTCCTGGACCTGAAGGGAGCTGTAGGCCTAGAAGGTTTTCTAATGAATTGAGTCCTGGCAGGGTAGTTTCTATGTAACTTGGGGATGAGCGAGACTAGCAGGTGTTTGAGGTCCTGCAGTTCTTTGCCTTTTTGTTGCAAGAACTTTAAGAGGTCTGCCACTTCTCCGCCAAAGAGGGCAGAGGGATCCAAAAAAGCATCAATAAGTTGAGCTCTGAAGTAGACAGGTAGGGACTGCAGGCGTAGCTAAGATTATCTTCTTAACACAGAGGCTGATGCAGCTGACCTAGCTTAGGCTTCAGCTGCATCATAACTGCGTCTTATGGAGTGTCTATTCACCAGAGAGGTGAGAACTATTAGACAGTCAGGGAAGCTTTGGCTGCACAGTCTGGGATGTCAGCCAATTCCTTAGTTGATTTGTCCAGCAGGGATAACGAGTACTTGGTCATGTGAGTTTGGTAGTTAGTGGCCTGTAATGACAAGGTGGCAGAAGTGTACATTTCTTCCCCCAATTGTTCCTTAGTCATAGGTTCATACTAGGCTATCTGCCCGAGGGCATTTACAAGCCTAGCCCATAGTTTTGTGGCTTACGCCACCCCTTTAGTATGGGGAACTATACCCATTATTTTGCTGTGCCTCTGTTGAGCAGTGACACTGAGGTAATCCCTGGGGTATATCTGCGATCTCCCATCCATTGGTCAAGATTTCTCTTGAACAAGGCCAGCGAGGTGCTCTGCCTCACATATACCGGGATTTTATTCCACAGCATAGGGAGTCTTTGGGTGATGAATCTATCCCTCCAGCACGTCCTATTAATAGCCGTGTCGAGGTTTAAGTCTCCCGCCCTTGTGGCTCTGACGGATCTAGATTTTTTGAGGTGAAGCATATTCATCAAATCTGGGTTTGACATGGCCTTGTATGTTAGGCAAAGGTCACCTCTGAGCAAGCGGTGGCGACTGAATAGAGCTGGAGTTCTTTCAGTCGGGCAGCATAGGACAGATGTTTGAGACCCTTTATCCTTTTGGTGAGGAACTTTTGTGGCCTCTCCAGCTGCTGCAAGTGTCGGGTCAGATACATTCCGAATGGGGCATTGTACTCAATCATTGGTCTGATGAGTGATGAGTATAGGGAGACTATGACCTCCCTTGATCTAGATGAGAATTCCTTCATGATAAGGTGGGCAATGTAGAAGGTCTTCCTAACTACTTTAGCTACATGGGTGTTGAATGACAGACTACTATCAACCTGGGTCCCCAGGTCCCTGATAACTTCTTCTGTACTCAGTGGATTGCCACCTATTTGGTAGCTAGGGTAACCTTGTTTTTCCCGAAGGGTATGACTATGCATTTTTTGGCATTTAACTTTAGGCCATGGCTCTGGCACCAGTTATCCGTTTCTGTGAGACCCTTCTGAAGGATATCTGTGTCAGATGTGTTTTCTACTATGGCGTCCAGTTTGCAGTCATCTGCAAACTTTGTCAGCCATAACCCTCCTGTGTTTGCTTGTACTTGGAAAAGTAGATGCCAAACAAGAGTGGGCCCAGGACTGAGCCCTGTGGTACACCACTTGTGACAGGCTTTGAGTCTGACATGGCGCCAGCAACTCTGACCCTGTGGGTTCTGTCACTCAGCCAGTTTGCAACCCATCTTGTGATGTATGGGTTAACATTTAAGCTGATGAGTTTTTCAATGATACCCGAGTGGGGTATTGTATCAAAGGCCTTCGCCAGATCGAGGTAGGCTGTATGGACTGCCTTTCCCTCATCAATGGCTTTGGTGACTGTTTCGAAAAAGTCAACCAAGTTTAGAAGGCATGATCTGCCTTTGACAAAGCCAAACTGGGATGGATCCAAAGTCTGCAAATTCCCTATGTCTTTATTTATGAGGTCCATTATGATCCTCTCCATGGCTTTGCAGATAAGGCTTGTCAAGCTAATGGGCCGGTAATTTCCAGGGTCGGTGGAGGCACCGCCTTTGTGAAGTGGGAACACAGTTGCAGTGCACCACTCCCTGGGTACGTATCCAGAGGTAAGACTATGATTAAACAGCTGTCCTAGCTGTGGGTTTAATTCCTCGTTGAGTTCGTGGAGCACACAGCCGGGGACACCATCAGGTCCCATGGATGCTGTGTTTTTTGCTTTGGAGAGAGCAGTTCTCACTTGGGCGTTGGAGATGTTTGGGGGGCTGCAATCGCTTGGTATAGATATATCTCCTTTTGGGGGGGAGAAGTTTGCACTGAACCTGTCAGCCAGTATGTTGGCAATGTCTGTAGGATCAGTAATCTTCACATCATTTTGAACTAGTTCTGAGCATATCTGGGAGTTTCCTCCCAGGTTTCTAACATAGCTAAAGAAGGCCTTATGATTGTCTTTTGAGTCTTTAGCTATTTTTCTCTCAAAATTTGCTTTGGATGATTTTATGAGAGCTCTTAGTTTTTTACTTATAGTGATCAAGGGTGTCTTACCTTTTAAGGATTTTGCTCTATCTTGTAGTAGCTTCCTCCTTTTGTTGTAGAGTTTGTTTATGGCTGGGGTCCACCAGAGTTTAGGCTTGCCTTTGGTACAAAGAGTCTTTGTTTTACTTGGGATTGCCTTATCCATACAGTCCTGCAGGTGCTGGTAGAAGGCATTTGTAAGTGATTCAGCGGCTTGAGTACTGTTTTCCGTCGGCTCGGGGGCCTTAAAGGAGACCACACTAGTCTTTAGAAGTGTGAAGTCGGCTTTCGAGAAGTTCTTTACTGTGGTCTTTTTTATTTCAGGTGGGGGTGGGATGAGGACCTCCAGCGAGATTAGTTTGTGATCTGATCTCACCAGTGAGGGGTATATTTCCGGTGTTGAACATTGTGCTCCCATGTTCGTGATGATGAGATCAAGTATGTTTTCTCCTCTTGTGGGGATGGTGACTAGTTGTTCCATGGCATTTGAGTTTATGAATTCCAGGAACTTTTGGGCTAGGGTGTTTGGGCTTGAGTAGTGTTCCCAGTCTATATTAGGGTAATTGAAGTCACCTAGTATGATGGTGTTTGGTGATACATTTATCCCCTCTAGTGTTTTCAGGAAAGCCATGTGAGGTTCCTGAGTTTGTGAGGGTGGCCTGTAACATGCTACAATTTGCAGAGCAGTCTTGCCTATGGTTAATTGCACCTGGATGGTCTCCGATGCATCGTGCGTTGCCACCAGTCTTGAGGTGTGGGTGTCTTTGATGAATATGGATACCCCCCCTCCTTTCTTGGTATTGTCTGCTTCCTTGTCAGATTTAAGAATGGTCATAAGTAGGGAGCAGTTTGGAGGCCCTATCAGTAGAAATGGAAATAGTGGCTAGGTCAGCAGGAGGGGACCTGAGCAGAAATTTCTGTCCCAAGAACCCTGTACAGTCTTGTATAACCTGCATGGAGTTGGAGGTTGGGAGTCAGGACTGATGGAAGCAGTGGAAAAGGCATTCAAAAAAGCTGGCAGAATAGGAGGGACAGCAGATCGACTATGGGAGTCCACCTGTAAGACTTCATAAAGCCTCTTCGGCACTTCAGTCATGTCGGAGGATTCCCACTTAAAGTGGTCTTTCATTTTGCTAACAGTTTCCCCAAAGGTTAAATGCCCCACTGGGGAGTCAGGTTCAATGAAGTCTTCTTCCGGAGATCCACATCCCTGGGGGGAGGTGATCTGTGAGGAGTAGGAGATGGAATCTAAGCAATCAGACAGTTCCTCCTCTTCTAGTTCTACCTTACTTACAGGAACAAGAGGTCTAGGGCTTAGGAGAGGAGGAGCGGTGCTAGGGATTCCTGTTACAGAAGGCCGTAGGGCCATAGAGGCGTTAAATAAATTCTGGCTGCAGGCCTGCCAATTAGCCATGCTTTCAGAAGCAGGAGATAAATGTTTAGTTTTTTGTTATTTTCTTTAGGGGCCTTGCAGGCATCCAGCTGGGTGAAGGCCTGGAGTCAGACACAGGGATGGCGGAGGAATCTGACTAGCCTACAGAGCACTGGTTCACCCCCAGACTTCAAGGTAGATGCCAGTAGTGCCTCTACAGACGTACCATCTGCTCGAGTGTGTGCAGCTTTCTCACAGGTACCTGCTTTATGTAGACTAGTGGAAGCCGAACCCTCAGCCAGACTGTCGGCCACCGGCCGAGGAATGGGTAGTAGAGGCGCAGCAAAAATAGTAGGCGGCATGGTCTTGGCCCTCCTCTTATGCAGTTCTGATGGGGCTTCGGACACTGCTTCCATCCGCAATGCTACTTGTTTTAACTGCTGATTTTACAAGCAGAAATTTAAAGCATGCAAACAGCGACAAAGTCTTGGGTACGAATGCCTGACAAATCGTGCAGTTCTCGTGGTAGTGTTCCTTACCTAAACAAAAGCGGCACTGATCATGGGTGTCTTTATGGGGAAAATGCCGACCACACTTACTCTTGCCCTTTCTGGATGACATGAACACACAATAAAACAGGAGGACTGAAACAATCCCCAACAGGGTACTTATCTGAATTTTCTTAATCCGACGTCCGCGAGAATCAGAAGCACCTGGCGCATGACTGGTGGCTGAAAGGTTCTGAAGGTTGGTGCATGCAGACGTCACTTTTATGGCCATTATTCCTGCTGCCACGTCAGACGTCCGACGCACGTAGAGGAACTGAAATACTTAGCACTCCTGGCCGAATGACCTTGAGAAGAAGAACGGTAAACCCACATGTAGAATAGTGCAACACTGGAATAGAAGGTCATCTGTTATAATTGATGCTGCCACTGAACCCAGAAGTTGAAAGACTGCCCGGGCTGGGACTTGGTTTTGACAGAGTATCACCCAGAGTTGGGACCTTAACCTTTCCAGTCTGATCTTGGAGAAAGATCAGGCAAGACTGGGCATTCAAAAGTTGCTCCTATAACTTCCAAGGTTTGAGAAGGAGTTAGGCCGCATTTCTTTCAGGTTACAGAGATTCCCAAGAATTCTGCCAGTGTGAGAGTGTAGTTTAGGACTGTCACCAGTAGATGCTTGGTGGTGGCGGTAAGGAGAATCGTCCAAGTATGGAAACACCCAGAATCCTTGAAGTCTCAAGTGAGATGTTACCACTGCCATGCATTTGGTGAACACTCTGGGGGCTGTAAAGTCCAAAGGGCAGTGCACGGAACTGGTAGTGATTGGCTCCCAGCCGGAAGCCATGTAATCTTCTGGAGCTCTTGTCCATTTTTATGATTTTATATGCATCCTGAAGATTTATTGATCACATTCAATAGTCTCTTACAGAAAATGGAGGACAGACTGAACTATGATCATCCAGAATTTATCCTGGCTGATAAATTTATTCATAATGCTGAGATACAAAACTGTAGTCTCCAGTCCCATTTTTTTGGCACTGAAGAGAATCTTGAGTAGAATCTGGGCAGTGCAGCAAAGCCAGCTGGCTTGGGATCCAGAGTCTACTACTTAGGTGGAGGGCAGGCTAGAAATGGTGTAGGAATTGTGGTGAGAGGTTTCAGAAAATAGTAAGGGATATCAGAATAAAGAACATTCTCATGGTAGTCAGACTCCAGTATAATGATAGGGCAAGTATTCATAATCTCAGCCTATATCCCTCAGCAGAGTTGTGATAGTGAGGGAAAAGAGTGCATTCAGACAAGTTGCAGAACCTACTAGATTAAAGCAGGACAACATGAATTGGTGTTGATAATGGGTGACGTGAATGTACATATCGGGACAGACAGAACAGGATTGTACATATGGGGGCATAAACAACAGGATACGAGGACTGCCTGGGTCCACATCGGTGAGGCAACAGGAATGAAGAAGGAGAAGCCATTCTAGATTTCTGTCTGGCTAATAGCTTGATAGCAGCCAACACATGGCTCAGAAAAAGAGCGAGTCACAAGATCCCATACAAGATTAGTCAACATGCAACTCTGGTAGACTTCCTCTTAGTAAGGAAAAGGCACTGGGGGAGAATCCATGACTGCAAAGTCATCCCCAGTGAAACAGTTGGCCCACAACATAAACCACAAGTTGCCACAGTTAGCTGCAGGCAGTGGTCAGAGAAAGCTTTAAGGTCAACCGAGACCAGGCTGAAGACCTGAAAATTGACTGGAGAAAGTACAACAGTTCAAAAAAATACTCAGGGCTCTAGCACCCCAAGGAGGAGGAGGAAATAGGTGGAGTTGAAGAATGGCAGCGCCTAAAAACAGGCATGTGTTAGGACTACAGGAAAGATATGTGGCCGAGCCAGGTATGGAAATAAGGTACATAAGGAAAGCTGGTGGTGGAATGCAGAAGTCCAGGAAGTCATCAAAAGAAAAAAAGAGTGCAGGAAAAAGTGGGAGACAGAAAAGACCAACCAGGGTAGGAAGGACTACTGGTTGGTAAAGAAGCTAAGAAAGAAGTTGCAATAACAAAGAATAGGGCATTGGAGGCACTGTACCAGCTTCTGTGAAGTGACTCAGTAAGGGGCACAAAAACTATATCAGGTTGCAAGGCAAGGACAAAGATAAAGAAGACAGTCAGACACCCTTCATAAGGGATGCCAGAAACAACCTGCTCACCACAGCCCAGAGGACATAAAAGGCAAATGAAAGGGGCAATTCCAACAGCTTCTGAATGAAGAAAACCCCACTGAAGCTGTACTGCCCCAGAAACAGGTTACGATGATAGAAGAGGAGGAACCCACCCTAGAGGAGGGAAGAGGAGGAAGCCCACCCTTGAAGTAGTAAGAAGAGCACTAAGGAAGATGAAGTCAGGGAAAGCAGCAGGCTCAGATGAGGTCACAGCAGATATGATAAAGATACTGGGTGAAATAGGGGAGAAATGGTTCCTGAGGGTACTAATAGCAGTGTGGAGAGAAAGGTGCATCCCAGATGACTGGAGAATAAACATACTCATGCCAGTGTAAAAGAACAAAGGGGACATCCACAACTGTGGGCAGTACAGAGGCATCAAACGGATTCGTAGAGTAGTAGAATGTAATATAGGAGATTAGCAGTTTGGATTCTGATCAGGATGCAGCAAAAATGACACAATGTTTGCATTGAGACATAGTTGAGAAGAAGCTAGAGATGAGGAGAGTGTCCAACTGGGCACTCCTAGACCTGGAGAAAGCATATGACAAGATCCCAAGAAAGCTCATCTGGGCAGTACTGTGGTGGTTTGAAGTCCCAGAAACATTGGCAGAATTACTGCCAGCTATGTACAAGGACCCAAGGACTCCAGTAATAACAGTGTTTGGCCTCACAGAGGGGTTCCCAGTGGGTGTGGGTGTACATCAGGGTTCTGCTCCAAGCCTACTGCTGCTCATACTGGTGGACTACATTACTAAACAGGTTGGAGGGGATGAATCAACAAAGCAACTGTTTGCAAACGATGAGGCAAGTACAGGCAGACTGAGCTAGAACTTCAGCAAAGGATAGCAGAATGTAATGCAAATCTGAAGGCACATGGGATGAAACTAAGCACAGATACGGCGGTAATAGCAGAAAATTGGGGAAATCAGAAGCAGAGAATAGAGACAGAAGGGAAGATAGTGTAACAGTTAAACAGCTTCTAAGCTTCAAGTATCTGGGAGGAGTAGTTGAAGAGAAGGGTAGTCTGAATGAAGAGGTCAAAGCTAGAATTGAGGGGCTGCAGCGAACTGGCATTGAGTATCAGGTGTAGTCTATGACATAAGAATGCCAAAGAAGCTGAAAAGTAAGGTGTACAAGACAGTGGTGCGACCAGTACTATTGTATGGTACAGAAACCTAGGCAGTTAAGGCAGAACAGCTGAAGAAGCTAGAGGTAATGGAAATGAAGTGCCTGAGAAAGGTGATAGGATCCACACTGTGGGACAGACGAAGAAATGAAGACATAAGAGCAGAAGCCAAAGTAGCTCCACTTGCAGAAAAGATCAAAGAATAGATTACGGTGCTTTGAGCACGTGTAGAAAAGCAGAAGACAATCTGTTGAGGAAGATTTGGGACAGACGGGAATAAGGTAAGAGGAAGCAAGGACATCCAGCAAAGAGGTGGATGGAGTGTGTGAAAAGATCTGCGACAGTAAGGCATGAGTGTTGAAGGCAGGAGTGTGGCACTGAAGAGAGTTGGCGACAGTTAACATGATACCCCAACTCCATGTAGAAAAATGGGAAAAAGGGGGCTGATGATGATGAATCTGAATCCTATTTGGTCTGGTGGGACTACTTGGATGACTTTTTTGACAGCTTTCTTATCTCTTGAGCTGCTGCTTCCCTTAGGGTGGAACGTCAGGAATTTGTCTGGACTTTGGGTAAATGTTGAATGGTATGTGGCAACCTCTAGCTATATTCTTCTGCATCCAAGAATCTGTGGTTATTGTTTGCCAAACAGGGTGGTGCAGACAGAAAAAAGTCCCCCAACTGCTTCCAGAGGAAAGCCATCAGGCAGCTCTTCAGGTACGCTAGTGGGGCTGTCCAGAGAAAGAATCCTTAGTCATGTTTGACCCTCTTTCTCTGTAGGGGGAGTCTTCCAGAACAGTTACCCCTCTGCCTCAGGGAGTAAACTCGCCAAGTGCGTCATGTAAAGGACCCTAGGATTTCTTCTGCCAAATCTTTCCACTCCTCCGATACTTAAGAGTAGGAACATTGGGGAGGGGAAAAACATACACCCATGGCAGATGTCGTCCTGCCATTTTATTCATACCTGGATACCATATCTTTCACTTTCGGGCCAAAATGGGGAAAAAATTCCATTGGAGCATTCAAAAAGGAAGGCTTAAAAGGGTCCGCAAAGTCACAAAGATGCATTCATGTGTGAAGTCTCATGACAACACCTGAAGAACCCACCTGCTCTAGCTGCCCCCTTGGTAGTGGGAGAAAGTAACCACATGGAGGAGTTGGATATGGATTCCAGGGTCACAAGCTGCAAGGCAACTTTGTCAGACACCTCATCAGAGACTGCTCCTGCTAAGGTTTGTGAGAGCTCCGACACTAGGGCTCTAAAGCCTAGTAAAGTGTGCCAGATAGTTCAAAGACTGAATGGCAAAGGTCGACGAGGCAAAAATACAGTGTACACTTACCATAAATGTAGATGTTAGAGTGTATTCACTGTTGTAGTCATCACACTTGGGTTATCTGCCTTCAGGTAGACCTCAGTCTGCCCGAATACCAGAGTCTTGGGATTTCTGTATCGGATGCTGTTGCCTCTTCCATGACGTCAGGTCTTCAGGGTTATAAAACATGCAGCCAACACCATTACATTAGTTTTTCTTGCCCCAGATGTCAGAAGCCCCCAAAATAGGAAGCTATTACATAGTGTGGCACACCTCCAGTAAAAATAAATACCTCTGCCATAAAAGATGGCCAAAAGGAGGATAGAGAAAGCTAGGGGACTGGAGGGAGGGAAACCAAGACTGCAACAGTGAATACACGCCAACATCTACATTTATGGTAAGTGTACACAACTGTACTATGTTCTTCGTGTTTCACTGTTGCAGTCATCACACTTGGGTTGATTCCCAATGCTGAGGAAGGGTGGGGAGGCAGTCAAGAAGTGTTAGGGCTGGCTAGCAGGCCTTGTAAGACTGTTGTAGCAAATCCAGCTCAGGATTTAGAAAAAATAGGTAAGAGGTAATGCTTGGTGAAGGTGTGTACAGAACTCCAGGTTGCAACTTGCAGGATGTCCCTGGTAGGGACTCCCCTGAGAAATGGTGTAGAGGTTGAAGTAGCTCTAGTGGATGAGTTCTGAGCCCTTGATGAGTACGTTTTCCATGGTGCTTGTAGCAGAAACGGATGCAGTGTGCTATCCATTTGGAAATGGTTTGCTTCAAAATGGCCTTCCCCTCTGCCCCTACAGCAAAGCTGACTAGCAGCTGGTCAGACTTTCTGAAAGGCTTAGTCCTGTCAAGGTAGAACCTCAGCTTTCTATGCACGTCCAAGGACTGCAGGGTCCTTTCCCCTTTATTCTGGGGATTAGGGAAAAAGGTTGACAAATGGAAGGTTTGGTTTAACTCATTAACCCAGAGTACCTTCTCAGGGCACCTTAGTGCTTACACCAGAGTGCTCTCTGAGGCGCTTGAAAATGTATGTTGTTTCACCAGAGTGCCTTACACAAGCACAGGTAAATTATCAGTCTGTTTTTAACTCCACTCATAGAAATTAAGTTGAAAAAGTACCTGAACTTTGTCAGGTACTATGTCAACTTCGTTTTCACTGTGGGGTATCATGTTCGTATTTAAAATTTTGGAAAAAAACGGCTTGCCATGCACTGTGTATCAGATTGTGATCACGGCAAGCAGATTCTATATATTTTCCAGGAAGCAAGTGGTGGCAACTAATCAGATTCTTGCAATCCAAGCTGCCACTTCACTGTGTGTTGAGCATATGAGCCGCTATCTATCTAAGCCACTCAATAACGTTCTGTTCCTGGCACAGAAATGCAGTTTAGATTTCTTACCGTTTCCAAGAAAGGCGTCTGTTCCGGAATGTCATCAGACACAATGATGTGCATATTTTTCTGTAAAAACATATTTTAAAACAAAACAAAAATTTAAATATATCGTGCTACTTCTTTATTAGTATTACTTATTTAAATATCTGTGTTATAACTGAAATGCAGTCTGTAGTTTTTTTTAATTAAAATTGCATGTTTAGGATTGTTTTAGCTGAATGCGCTTTGAGGGTATGCTGAGCTGTTACGTTTTTTTTTTTTGTTTGTTTTTTTTTAATCTCCAATAATCATGCTTCACTTTAATAAACCATGGTGGTGCAGCGGTAGCGTTGTTGCCTCACAGCATGAGGTTTTCCCGTTCAATTCTCGGCTGGAGTGCCTTCTGTGTGGAGTCTGCATGTCCTCCCCATGGTCGAGTGGCATTCGAAAGACATGCGTAGAATGGGCGTGCCTTTGCTGAAGGTTGGGCGTCAAGCTAGCACCTCGGCACCCGTAAAAAATCTACTGCCAATCATTAGCGGACCGGAGTTCTGCTGTGACGACCCCTAACCGGGAAAAGCCAAAAGAAGAACAATCATGCTTCACTTTCTAGGGTCTTTATAGAGTGCAGTTTCCCAGCTAAAAGGGACATGCAGTAATTATGGATACTTGCGTATTATCGCAACCAAACTGGTAGCATAATACACAAGTAACGGGGCTCTACATTTACAGTGTACAATTTGCTGAAAAGCTACAGACAGGACTGCAAGGGCTAGATGGTTTGCTACTGGCTGCTAGTAGTTTTGGGGATCTGAAGACTTCTTTTTTGTTCTTCCCCATTACATACTTCCTGCACCGCTGTTCTCTGGACTGCTATTGTCTCAGAGTGGCTCAACTTGGTGTTCAAATGGTAAAGAACGTTATAGGGACTGGATGGAATTTGTAGTGTTTGTTAACTTGCGAGAAAAGTACAGTTTTGTACCTACCATAAATGTAGATGTTCGAGTGTATACACTGCTGCAGTCATTACACTTGGGTTATCCTGCCGTCAGGCGGTCCCTCAGTCGGCCCGAGTTTCTAAAGTCTTGGTCCGGCGTCAGTTGCTGTCGCTTCTTCCCTGACGTCAGTGCGCCAAGGGTATACAAGATGCAGCAGACACCATTTTCTTCAGTTTTTCTTGCCCCAGATGTCAGGTGCCCCCAAAAAGGTAGGCAATGTAAATTGCTAATAAAACATACATAAGAAACACAATCAAAAACTTTCAGTTACCAGCAAATACTCCCCCCACAGGTAGTAAAGAGTAGAAGGCATAGGAAAGTACCAGCAATGAAGAGGGGAAGGAGGGAGGGTAACCTAGACTGCAGCAGTGTATACACTCGAACATCTACATTTATGGTAGGTACAAAACTGTACTATGTTCATCGTGTTACACTGCTGCAGTCATTACACTTTGATAGAATCCCAAAGCTGAGGTTGGGTGGCTGGTTCTATAAGGCATTAGAGGTAGCTATAAGGCCCTGCAGCACTGCAGTGGCAAAGCCAGCTCTGGATTTACAGTAAAGAGGCAGGTGGTAATGCTTGGTAAAGGTATTCACAGAACTCAAAGTTGCTGCTTCCAAAATGTCCTTGGTAGGTATTCCTCTGAGGTAGGCAGTAGAAGTGGCTGCAGACCTGGTGGAATGAGACCTAATGCTGTCAGGTACAGCTTTACCATGTTGTGTATAGCAGAACCGTATACAGTGCTCTATCCATTTTGAAATGGTCCGTTTTGAAATAGCTTTTCCCTGTGCTCCTGCAGCATATGCTACAAACAATTGCTCAGTTTTCCGGAAAGCTTTCGTTTTGTCCAAGTAGAAGCGTAACTGTCTGTGTATGTCCAAGGAATGCAGAAGTCTTTCCCCTTTATTCTGTGGATTTGGATAAAATGTTGGCAAGTGAATAGTTTGGTTTAGAGCCACACTTGATACCACCTTTGGCATAAAAGTAGGGTTTGTTCTTAAAGACACCCTGTCTTGGTGGAAAATGATGAAAGGTTCCACTGCCATTAGTGCCTGTAATTCTGAAACTCTTCGTGCCGAGGTTATTGCCAGGAGCAGAGCAGTTTTCCATGAGGCATATTTTAAATCTGCTGAGTTAGCTGCCTCAAAAGGAGGTAAAGTTAATTTTTCCAAGACGAAGTTGAGGTCCCAAGTTGGAGTTGGTGCTCTACGGGGAGGTCTTATGTTTTTAGCCCCGCTGAGGTATTGTTTTAGCAAAGGATGAGAGAAAATTGGTGGGTCTGTGTCGTAATGAGCAGAGATGGCAGAGGCGTGGATCTTAATGGATGAAAAGGATAAGCCTTTGTCCAGCATCTCAGTTAAATATTGTAGTATCTGAGGAATATTTGGGACAAGAGGGTCAAGGCTGTGAGCCTGGTTCCAGGCACAGAATCTCTTCCATTTATCCAAATAGGCTTTCCTGGTGCTAGGCCTTCTGGCCTCCAGAATGACATCTATAACAGCTTTAGAGAGAGGCAATGTTTGCTTGGCTAAGGAATCTGCCATGCAGCCAGGTTTAAAGTCTTGAGCTGGCTGTGAAGTATCTGATTGTCTTGCTGAGTCAGAAAATGTGGGATTTGAGGCAAAATCCATGGTGGACCTTGTGCCAAGTTCTTTAAGATTGTGTACCAGTGCTGGCGTGGCCAGTCTGGGGGAATCAGGATCATCTTTGGTTTTTCTTGTCTGGCTTTTAGGAGTACCTTTGAAAGGAGAGGCAGTGGTGGCAAGGCATATACTTGTAGGTTTTTCCAGCTGAATGAGAGGGCATCCACTTTCCATGCTTGTGTGTGGTAAGTCCTTGTACAGAATGTCTGTAGCTGGCAATTCATTGGGGAGGCAAAAAGATGCATGCCCGGTCTCCACCATTTTTGTGCTATCATTCTGAATATTTGTGGATGTAATTTCCACTCGTGGGAATCCATGTTTCTGCTCAAGTCGTCTGCCAAGAGTGTTTTTCTCTCCTGGCAGGAATTGTGCTTGCAGATGAACTTGATAGGTTAGAGCTGTGTTCCACAAGGTCATGGCTTGTCTGCAGAGGGGATATGAATGAGTGCCCCCATGCTTGTTTATGTACCACATAACTGTGGTGTTGTCTTGTCTTTAGTAGTAGTTGTCCTGGATGCAGAAGGTCCTTGAAAGCTAGAAAGGCATTTTGTACAGCTAGCATCTCTTTTTGATTGATGTGAAGATGCCTTTGTTCTGTGGGCCACTTGCCCTGAATACATTTTCCTGCCATGTGTGCTCCCCAGGTGTAATCCAAAGCATTTGTTGTCGGTGTTTGCCTGGCTGTGGGTTGAGTGAAAGGCTGTTCCTTGTTGCGGTGGACAGGCTTGTGCCCACCATCGAAACTCCCGTTGAAGGCAAGGAATTAGTGGCATTACTGTTTCCAAACTGTGACAGTGTTGAGACCAGACACACTTTAGGTACCATTGAAGTTTCCTCATATGCAGTCTGGCATATGGAATTAGTAGTATGCAAGATGCCATGTACCCCAAGGCCTGCAGAATTTTTCTTGCAGGGAGCTGGGTTTTTGTTGCCATCAATTGGAAATATTGAGTCAGTTGTCTATGCTTGTCTGGAGTGAGATAAGCCATCTGGGTCGTTGTATTTAAGCTGGCACCCAGGAATATTATCTCTTGTGAGGGCACTAGTTTTGACTTCTTTTCGTTTAATGTGTACTCTAAGCAAATTAGCAATCTTTTTACAAATGCCAGATGCTGTAGAAGAATGTCTTTGCTCTCTGCTTGAATAAGGCAGTCGTCCCAAGTATGGGTAAATTTGAATTCATTTTTGTCTGCAAAATGCAATTACTGGTGCCAGACATTTTGTAAAGACCCTGGGCGCAGTAGATAAGCCAATGGGCAGTGCAGAGAATTGGTAAGGCATTGAACCAGCTAAGAATCTGAGTTATCTTCTGCAATTTTGTCTGATAGGGACATGCAGGTATGCCTCCTTGAGGTCCAAAGTAACGAGCAAAGCTATCTTGCCCAGCATGGGAAGAAGCTGCTGCAGTGTCAACATTTTGAATTTTGGAACATCCAAGTAAGCATTTAGAGAAGCAAGATCCAGAATGGGCCTCCAGGCTTTGTCCTTTCTGGGAACCAGAAAGAGTCTTGAGTAAAATCCTTGTCCTTGCTCCTGTGCTGGTACCTTTTGAATAGCTCTCATGTCCATGAGTGCTGTAATTTGTCTGAGCCTCTGTCCACTGATTTGGTGGCAGGTTTGGCATTCCTTTTAACCTTGGCAGAGTGTGAAAGTGGAACCTGTAACCTTGAGATACAATACTGAGAACCCATTTGTCTTTGGTGATCATATGCCAATTATGAGAGAAAACTGCTAGTTTCCCCCCCAAGGGGGCTGCCAAGAGATAAGTGCTTGGCAGCTGTATTAGGAAATCATTGGAGCGGTTTTCTATAAGGTTGAGGCCAGTCTTCCCCTCCTTTCTGGGTTGAAGCACCCCATTGTCGAGGCCTGTAAGAACCTTATGGCTGACCTCTGCCTCTTGGACGTCTGTATCTGCCCCTTTGAGGTCTGTCTGTAACTGGAAAGGACCAATTTTTTGTTGGCAAATTTCTGCTAAATCGAGGAGGCTGAACCTGTAAAAAATCCTTCACCGTTTGCATAGATTTTGCCTTATCCTCCACTTTCTTTAATTCCTCTTCTGCCTTAACTCCAAATAAAACATCCTGCTGCAAAAGGGCATCCAATAATTTTGCTTTAACATGATCTGGTAAAGTCTGCTCTTTTAACCAAGCATGTCTTCGAATGGCAGACCCTGTAACTGATGCTCTACAGATGTCCTCTAATGAATCAAAACCACACTGCAAAGTATGTTTACCCACTTGTTCAACTGCATGCAATAAATCCTGCATTTCCTTAAAGTCAGGAAGATCTGAATTTGGAAGCATTTTTTTGTTTCAACTGAGACATCAAATATTGCTAATATTTAGGCATGTGAAACTGGCAATTTAAGGCCCTCGTTGCCAAAGTTGCAGATGTATATACTTACTTCCCCCATCTGTCTAATGCTCTGGAATCTCTGTCAGAGGGAACTGGATTATTTGCTGTAGAGGCCTTTACCCCTTTGGGACCCTGGGAAATAGTTTCAGAGTCAGCAACAGGGCTTTTTATAAAGAAATTTGAGAGTCAGGAACTCTGTAGTATCTGTAAGGCTTAACTGGAGCAGGAGGTAAAGAATCAGGGTTTAAACTGGATTCAGAATACACCATCCACAATATCTAACACTGGCGGAATAGCAAGGGGTCTGTGTTGAGGTAATAAGAAAATCTCTGAGCCTTTTCTTGGATTCTGAGTAATCCTGGCCCTCCCAATGGAAATGCTCCCTCATGATATGTAAAGTTTCCCCAAAGGAGTAGTCCTCTGGTGGACAGGCTGAAGGAATTGATTCCTCAGCATCAGAATCCTCATAAGGGGGGAAAGGAGTATCCCTGGTCTGAGGATGAATCTGAGGAGATGGACACATGGTCGGATGGGTCATAGTCTGCATCCTGTCTAAGCCTTTTATCAGGAGGAGGATGAAACCCCCTGATCAGAGTAATTAAGTCTTCGGCCATTTTGAGCATCTGTTTCTTAGGCATGGAGGCCTGTCCTGGTTAATGTTGAGCTTGTTTCTTTGTTTTTAAAGGGGTTTTAGACTTAGCAGAAGATTTAATGGTTAGCTGAGTAGGTCTGAAAACACCCTCTGAAGCTGAGGGTTGTTCAGCTGCTCCGGATCCCTCTGAAGGGTTAGTCTCGGTAGGCCCTAAATCTGGTGTATCCGAAGGCCCAGCCATCTCCACGTGGGAGTTGGAGGCAGTCTGTGGTTCCAAAGAAGCGGTTGTCAGGGGCTGCAAAGGCGTCTCGCTGAAAACCGGAGAACCGGCGACTGGCCTAGAAGAGGCTTAGTCCTCAGTTTTGGGCCTCAGATGCCTGTCCTTGTCTTTGTGCTTTTTGTGTATCCCGGTCGTCGGTTGTTCCGACGGCATGGTGTAATTGAATTTTCTGCCAAAATAATGTCGGGCAAAATCAAACTGATGTTTAATAGTGCGCTTGTTAAAACTAGCACAAAACCGACAACCTGTGACGTCGTCATCTGGGCCTAGGCATGGGATACAATAAGAATAGAAATCCTTATGAGGTACTTGCTTCCCACAAGAAATACAATTATTAACTTTTACTGACATCGGTCTGATGCAAGAAAAAGTTTCCCCAACAGGGTACTTAGCTTTATAGTAGACTTCGGTTCTGGATTCGGAATGAAAATCTCAGGAGTCGGCTGACCGGCACTTGTGAACTGCTTTTGCTTCAGGCACCGCGCGGCAAGAAAGACTGAAGAAAATGGCGTCAGCTGCATCTTGTATACCCCTGGCGCACTGACGTCAGGGAAGAAGAGACAGCAACCGACGCCGGACCAAGACTTTGGAACTCTGGCCGACCGAGGGACCGCCTGACGGCAGGATAACCCAAGTGTAATGACTGCAGCAGTGTAACACGATGAACATCTGAATGACCAATAGCATGCTATTGAGGTAACCCGAATTGTCAAGCTTTTGTCTTGTACAGCAAGCCAAATCTTTAGTGAGAGCAAACTTTATTCGGAAATTTGAAGTTTACTTATACAGAGTGCCTTCGCACTGCTCCTGTTTGTCAACAAGCTATAGGAACAATGTGCATTTCAGTACTTATTTATTACTCTACCAATCTGGTTGCGATAATACGCAAGTACCTAATTATCCTAAAATATGAAAAAATTCATCAAAGTGTTTAAACCTTTTTTTCTTGTACAGTAGAGTACTTATGGTCAGTGGAGTACTTGTCCAGACCTGGACAAACTGCAGATGGGATCGCTGAGGGGAATCTTTCAGTTGGTGGTTGGGAGAGTGTTTGTGCATACATAGAGATTCGCGGAAGGGACTGCTGCAGGAAATATTTATTTTGGTGGTCAGGGTAGTGATTCTGCAGGCCTAGACAGACTGCAGATTAGGTCTCTGTGGAAAATGTTTCTTTTTGTGGTCAGGTGAGTGCTTGTGTACTCCTGGATATCTGCAGAAGAGATTCTTGTGGAAAATGTTTAATTTAGTTTTCAGCAGAGTACGTGCGCACACACCATCCTATTGCAAAAAGGATCCTTGGGGGAAATGTTTCTTTTTGTGGTAAGGGGGGTGGGTTGTAGCTACTGGCAATCAGTAGTAAATGTTAGTTGGTTGAATTCTACTTTTGGTTAAACCTAATACCATGTCAGTGCCTGTCATTTTCATTTGGGCAGGCATAAATCTGCTTTCCACGCAAGTGTGTTATAGCTCAGCCGTACTCCACACCCACTCCTTTACAGATTATTTTCTATTATATTCGACTATGCTGCTATTTTCAGATTCTTCATCCTCTTTGCTGCCTTGTGAACTAAAGCTTACATCTGACGTCATTGGGCTTGTTTACCTTTGTATCTCTTTGCTTGTGGTGTACTACCCAGTTACATTGATTCCTCTAATGTAATTTGGAGTTGCTTTCATATCCTTAGTTCTTCCTTTTCTTAGACATATACATAGCAAAGAGGGCATTCCACTCAATAATTGTACTAATGAGAGCTGAGTAAAGGGGAACAATGACATCACTAGATGTAGTCACAATCCCTTGGTTTCGAAGCTGTGCAATGTTATAGCACATTGTTACAAGTGGACATGTTTGTCAAAAGTTAGGTCACAGTGCACAATTAAGTTCAGCCCTTCACAATAAACAGCAATAAGTAGCTGCGTTGAGCCTATTCTGTCCATTTCTAAAAATCACCGTTTCAAACGGGCAAATTACTACATCCTTTTTCCTGCCTCCACTTTTGCAGTCTTGTTGTTTAAAAATACTTCCATCTATTACATTTTTCAAAATCTGTTTTGCTATCAGTTTTTATTGCCCATCCATATAGCACTTGCATACCTACGTTTCCATGGGTTTCCTGATTCACAGAGGGGGACCTATAGCTTGCAAGGAACTTAAGGAAGTGGTATGCAGTTTGGCTGACTGTTGGATAGGGATCACTTATTTTCAGTCCCTTATAAGTGCAACTGGCATCTCCATAGCGCGAACGGTGTTCACCAAAATACCTGTGTGTAGTGGCAGGTAATGTCATGCTACAGGAGTGTTTCTTTACGTAGGCATTTGGCTTTCTGCTTACCAGCTGCTCCCGATAGGAAAAAATTTGATTTTTAGAAAGCTTGTTCTTGGTGGTTACTACAGAAATGAACCACAAGGAACGATAAAGCAAAGTATCTTTGCCATGGCTGTCTCTCTTAGAAATCGAGACAAAGCCTAAACTACTGGGGGGGGCAAATAATTTATAAAATAAAATAAATAAGTATTGATCTTATAAATTTAGGAAGTGAGAGAAAGACTCGTGCTAGCTTGGATTAAGGGTAGGACAACAAATCTGCATGACATTACATACTAACTTCAAAGCATTAAGGATGTACAAGTGAAACAGCATGCAGCTGTAAAATGATTCTGCATTGCGGCTCATATGGAAAGTATATCAACACATTTTTTTTTTTTTTTTTGTAACTGAGGCTTCCAGATACAGCAGTTTATTAACTGCCTGCAGTAAGTTGCAACAGCATCATATTTTTAATTTATTAGTAATATATTATGCTGATCCTGTGTATTCGTTATTGGCTGCCAGTAAAAACGCATTTCACTTCTTATTCTGGTGCGTCATGCCCTTGGTGACTTGAGTTCTTCTTAGGAACACCTCTTCTGCTACTGCCTGCTAATGTCCTTTGCTGTTCCTCCCTGGGGCTGTTTGAGGTGCCAGGGTTCAATGCTACTTTTCTGGTGGATGTTATTCACAAAAATCATATCTTTTGGAATCTCCTGTCAGACCTTCAGGTTGCAATATCTAAACAGTCCTTCATATCTTTTTCTGTTTAATTTCTCCAAGTCTTTTCAGTTTCTAAGTCCATGATTGAAATGGACTGCAATCCTAAATCAGGGTATAATTAAAGTTCATGAAATTAGTATTGTTTCAGTCAAAGTCAAACATGCTCTTCCCAGCACCTATCTTGTGCCCAGAATTACCTCCTCTTGCAATTCAAACAGGGTTACCATGTATTAGTTGCATATCTAAGTAGGACGGTAATTTCTTTTTTAGATGCAATGCTTCTACTACTGGATCAAAGTATGTTTCTTCCACATTGCTCTCATTTCTACCTGCAAATCATGGTATTTTATGATTTTGTCTCTCACTCTAAGACTAATAACTGGGTGTTGCAATTCAATGATAAATGCTACTTTTTTTTTTTCTGGACTACTGTATTTGGTACTTGCATCTATTTTTTTTGTACTGTTGGTAATCGGTGATACCATGTGATATCTTAATTATTCTCTGCAATGCTTTGTGATTCATGTTTGCAGTGCTTCTCAACTACTTCAGTATTCTAGTGTTTGCACAATCCCACGTTATTGTGCCTTTCAGTATACTGGGCCTCTGCTGCGAGTCTACCTCAATCAAAAGGTGTGCGACCGTTTTTTTTTTTTTTTTTTTTTTTTACGGAACTCGCAGGTCTGTTTCTCCCATACGTTCAAAGGACTTTGTACACTTTGGTTTACACAGTCCACTGTCATGGGCCACCATTAACCATTTGTCTTTTTGTTTCAGTTCACCCCTTCTTAACCATTCTTGAGGCAAATCCTGATCGACAGGATGTTCAGGAGATCTCTGTGCTTGCCACAATACTTCTGCCTTTTTCATAAGTTAATAAAATTCATAAAATAGTAACACTGTAGCTGCCCTTATGGGCTGTTCTTAGCCTAGCCAATTACCCCATGTGAGAATCGAACCTTGCACTTAGTTGTTAGGGTGCTAAATCTATAGGCACGATGCCAACCTCCCACCCTTCCACATTTC